>NW_008620915.1:51894-64183 GCF_000691845.1 Merops nubicus | reverse complement strand
TGCAGGGGCCTGTGCTCTCCTCTGCTTCGCGGGTGGACGCTCTGGTTGGATTCTTCTTGTCCTCAGCCACCGTTAAGGTGCAGGACAAGCTCTTTTCCTGCTGTTGGATTGAGAGGGAGGTCCTGCAGGGGCCTGTGTTCTCCTCTGCTTGGAGGGTGAACACTCGGGTTAGATTCTCCTCAGACTCAACAGCGCATCAGAATCAGGATGAGCTCTTTTCCTGCTGCTGGATCGAGAGGGAGGTCCTGCTGGGGCCTGTGCTCTCCTCTGCTTCAGGGGCGAACACTCAGGTTGGATTCTCTTCAGACTCAACAACCCTTCAGGTGCAGGATGAGGTCTTTCCCTTCGCTGGACTCTCTCGAGTAGATCTCTGTCTTTCTTGAAATGGGGGGCCCAGAACTGGACACAATACTCCAGGTGAGGTCTCACCAGGGCAGAGTAGAGGGGGAGCAGGACCTCCCTTGTTCTGCTGCATACACTTTTCTTAATGCACCCCAGGATACCATTAGCTTTCCTGGCCACAAGGACACACTGCTGTCCCATGGACAACTTGTTATCCACCAGGACTCCAAGGTCCCTCTCCATGGGGCTGCTCTCTAGCAGATCACCTCCTAACCTGTACTGGTGCATTTTATTACTCCTGCCCAGACATATATATCCAGAATGCTGGGGTTTGTACCCTGAGCCCCCAAATTGAGGTTGATATATGGGTGATTCCCACAGTCCTTCATAAAGAGGGTGTGAGTTTGCCTTATAGCTTCCCCCCAGGGTGCGGCCGGGCCTGGAGGGAGCGCCATAAGGGAAAAGAGCCCCTGGGACCACTGGCAGGGAGTCAGGAGTGTCTGTCTGTGGAGTGCACTCCACAGAGCTTCCTGGTTCAGGGCAGACCTCCTGACTCTCCCTGGAGCTGGGCCCCAGTCAGTTCAGACTTTTGTGAACGCGGGTCGATCGGGTGAGAGTTGCCATGTGGGCACCTTTATCGTATATGTTTAGCTTTCTGGTCTGGCTGTTTCCCTTGCCAACTATGGGAAGCCTTGGCTCTTTGTTTATACCACTTGTGGGTTGAATTGTGTCTTTTCTGGGATTGTTGGGGCTGGTGTCAATTATATATGAACTGGCTGACTTGTTTATACCCCCAGAGGTCATTCATGTCATGACTTTCTTGTTTACAATACAGTCTACTTATTGGTTTGTCTTTCTGCTGGTTATGTCATTCCTTTTGGGCCTAGTCATTGGCAGAACAATATCACATCATCTATATTCTCTATTCATCAATCCCTATCACCTCATACTATAATAATTGTATTGTTACAACATATTTCAGGTGGGAAAAGGATTATTAGCCCCTTTTGTCTAGAGAAGGGATAGCAGCATGGATAGACAAAGTGTTTTTTTTTTAAATTTCAGAACAAAGTTGGTTTTTTTTTGTAAAGGAGTACTACGTGTGCATCCAGAGACAGGTTTGAACCTCAGTTCTAGGTTACTGAATCGCTAAATTATTTTTCTCTATATAATTTATTTCTTGCAGTATTATCATCCCTCTGAATACCACCCACCAGAAAAACTATTGAATTCTTCTAGATTTTAGTTGCATTTCAACTCAGAATAGTTTGATGCAAAACCTACTTAACAGCACAAAATTGCATACAAATATAGTGACTCTTTTTTTAAAGAAAAACTTTGTTAAGAATATTCATAACTGTGAGCAGACAGAAATGTTATTAGAATATACATGTAGGAAACTTTGAAAATTCAGGAATATGTTGAACAGATGCTTTGATTCTGGTCTCTGTCCTCTTCTACCTCCTTTGTAATTTAGGATTTTATCAGTCTTATTTGACAACCACATACAACTTAAGTTGCTATTGTGAAAAGGGCTACTTTCACTGTTTCTTTGAAATTTTGTCAACAACTCACTTATAATGTCCTCCATTATCATGCAGGTAATGCTGTGACTGTAATTGTCACACCTACATCACTTTACAGGAGTTAAGACTTTGGAGACAGTAATCACTGGACTGAAATTTTCAGATTACTGCTGTTCCTGTGACAGGAGATTCAACGATGTCATAGTGATTTTGGCTGAGATGAAACCTGGTACCACATATAGCAAGATATCCCACAATACTGTTGTGTCTCATGCTAACTACACACACATGCAAGCATCTGAGATAGGTCCCTTTCCATTAAATATTTTTTTTTTTAAATACTGTTGATATTTTTTAAATACAAATTGTCTTCTCCACAACTAAAAAGCCATACTATTTTTTTTTTTTTAAATTAAAACAATAATCCTAATCTAAACACATGAAGCCCAGGAAATGGGGCTTGAAGTAAGACTTTAGTGCCAAGATACTAATTCAAACTGGGAATGCTGAAAGTGCTAACCATCGGCTGAAACATGCTTTGTTTTTTAATTGTAAAAGGAAAGGCCTGTGTCTAATCTCTGGAAACCCTGTAGGGATCTTCTTTTTTGCTTTTGAATCCCCTATCACTGTCTGAGGGGGAAATTGCTTTTTCAGATCCTATAAAGAAATTCTGCTCATGAAATCATGTACTGTAAAGCAACAGAAGACAGTCCACCTCCCAGAGGTCAAGTGAACTGCTTGCATAACATTCACAGCCCTCACAAGCCCAGTAAATCAGTCCTTTGGACCTGGAAATTGTTCCCTCCTATATTCTGTGGCTCTGCAATAGGAATGTGAATCTTAATATCATAACGAAGACATGCATGACTTACAACCCTTTACTCCTGCCTCCCAAAATCTCTCAAGTATTTATAATTAATTAATTGACATATGCTCTTTTCTATGCAGCACAGTAAGAAAGCTTAAAGCATCATAGACATTTATTTTGGAGCCTGGTGAGTAAACAGAATTACTATCATTAGGTTTTGAGGTGTATTTGAGATTAGAGGGAGGCTACAGCATTCAATTCTGATTGCTGTTTTAGAAGAAGAAAGGACACTGTTGAGATTGAAAAGGTCAACAAAATGATAGTAACTAATTCAAAAGCAAGATATCAGTGACTGAAGTTATAAAAAGGGGATTAACCTATAAGCAATTTAGGTGGAATGTGGTTTTTTGTACACAATGGAAACCTGATATACAGGATGAAGCAAATTGGCAAGGTCAGCATCAGATGAGCTAAAAAATCAAGAAGAAACTGGATAACACTCCTAAACAACACAAATTAAAACAATGTTTAGCATTTGGAAAAGATGCCATAACAACAACAGATTGCATCACTTTGCAAAGTTTACAAATACAAAATGGATGTAAAAGTGAAAAGTCCAGACTAATCTAAGGCTGAAATCAATTTGTGGATGTTAACTGATAACAAGAAAAGGACTGGGTTTCAGAGAAAAAAAGAAAATACTTGGGCTTTACAGAAAGTTAGAAAATCAGTTTTGACATTTTCATATTAATTTATCTAAACAAAGGAAGTTACTTGGTCCTTGTGCTAGTCCAGCACTGTGATGCGAAAGAGAACATAAATTATTTCCAGAAATAGTTGGATTATGGAAAAATGTATGCTGGTTAAAGTTTGAAATCATGATATATATTACAGGGAGCAGCATATCTCATAGGAATCACAGGAAATTATGGCCATGCCAACAGTTGGAAAAAGATTTACAAAAGATAACAGTATTTTGGAACAGCTTGCGAAGTAGGGCAGAGAAAGTGACAACAGTAGCATTACTACAGCAGCTTCTTAAAAGAAATGGGGTGTGCTACA
Source organism: Merops nubicus (assembly GCF_000691845.1). Lineage (NCBI taxonomy): Eukaryota > Metazoa > Chordata > Aves > Coraciiformes > Meropidae > Merops > Merops nubicus. The sequence goes on along the minus strand of NW_008620915.1, from coordinate 60,445 downwards.
GCAGAGTATTCAAGCTTTTTGACATGAGCAATTAATTGATTTAGAAGCAGATAAGCAAAACAATATTATTTTTGAGACAATCAAAGGTAAATGGATTAAAGTTGGGGTTTACTTTTGTGAGCAAATTCCCATTAAGGGCACAAAACTCAAACCTAAATTGAAATTTGAAAAATGCAGCATTTGTCAAAAAAATGTTAGGGAATATTCATTTTTGGAAAAGAACAACCTCAAGACCTCTGCCCTCCTGTTGCTCCTATGAGCTTTCTGTTGGCTACAAAGCAAAAAGCAAATGAGTGCTGGGAAAGATGGGTGATGTACTTATTGCACAAGTAGGAAAACTATTAAAATTGTTATAAAGTCTGATACTGGTAAAGAAGTGAAGTTATGAAAGAGACGGGTAGCATAAAGGTATTGGCAGTCTGGAGGCAAACAACACAGATTTATACATGTCTAGTTCTTACTTTGGGATGCTACCTTTTCCTCCAACTGCCTTTTGGAATTTGTTTAGTACATGAAGTATTTGGTTGGAATATATAACAAAATTTCCACAGCACACATATTGTAGTTTACAGAGGGACTTCAACATTTTGCAGTATAAAAACAGTAGAACATGATCATCTGTGGCAAGAACCAACAGTCCTGGGTTAAAGGTAATCCAATAAAACATATACCCATATAATGGAAATGCCGTTTGGGGGACAGATGTTTAGAAAAGAAATGGTAAGAATGATGTTGTTCCCAGTATGCCTGTCCCTAGAGACAAATATAAACCAAAAGCTTTCCTTGGAATTTGAAATTGCAGAAAATACAGCCCAAAGAAGCAGCATTTAGTATAATATGCCCTTGGCAAATCTTAGAACAAACCCAGGAAAAGTTAAGGTACTTAACTAAAGCAACCAACTTATTACCAAGGTATTATGACAATACCTACACAACTATGTTATCTATAAAAGTGCAAGGTGCTTAGTGCCTGATTGAACATAGCTCATTAGATGGCTAACTAGGTAGTAAGTGTTTGAAATCTGACTAATTCTTTTTTTGTGTGCTTGGATACAGCAGGATTATATAGAGAATTATAGCTGTAGCAGCTCATGGCATGACTCCATGAAGCAGTTGCTACTGCTCTTCAGAAGCTCCCAGGGTGCTTCTGAAGAGCAGGTGGATGCCTGGACTGCCTTCCAGCTAGCACCCAGCAGCATGGCCACCCTGCAAAAACATCTGCTGGCCTCATCGGCTCACCTCTGCCCTTTACTGCTGAAGGCGATAAAAGAAGCCTGTCTGGCCACAGTCTTGGGCCTTTCAGTGTCTGATTGCAATAGAGGTTGTTTTTACTGTAAGCCAGCAAGAATTTGTCATTTTTATTGGTTTTTAAATTGAAAATTGTTTGGTTTTTTGGTTTGGTTTGGTTTTGAGGGTTTTTTTTGTGCTTCACTCCTGGTTGTCTTCCCATATAATGGCCATCCTATATAATGATCAAGAAGTTTATTATGGCACAGATGTAGGCAAGTTTGCTCAAAAGATACACCTGAATACAAAACACATCAAAGCTGATCAGGAACAGTAAGAAGGCAAGTGACTTTTCTAATGTTGCTGGTCAGGTCAGTCACAGTGACAGGAGTGTGCTTTGAGAGCCTTACCTTACTCTCTGCCTGCCTGGCTGCGCTGTCTCAAAGACAGAGCTTCCTACATCTTTCTTTCAGATATGTCTATATGCACCTTTTTGCTCCTTTTCAGTTGAAACCAGTGTCTTTCAATGGAAGGCCTCATTCAGAGAGACGTAAGAATAAAATTCTGTCCATGACATAGTATGTTCCACACTACAGTATGTGCTACCACTCCTTATGCTCAGTAAATCTTACTATTGCCTAAAAAACTCAACTGAAACATCATCAGGATTGCTGCATGGTTTGGGTGGCTTTGGTTTGGATTTTTTTTTTTTTTTTGTAGTTAAGCCAGGAAGACAAAAAAATAATCATTAAAAAGCAGCTCAATTAAAAAAGGACCCTGCATTATCGCTAGTAAAGCCCACATTCCATAAACACAAGAAAAAAAAAAAAGATTTGCACAGATTAGCTATGCCATTCTTCCAACACTGTGTCAGATCAGCAGCTGGCCCACATACTAAGATGGAACAATGATGGAACACTGCAAGCACAGTAAGTCACGATTCAAGGTGATTAGCCAGATGTGAAGAGGACACAGGATATAGCTTCCAAGACTGCCATGGAGTGCTGGACATACTGGCTCTGATTCAATACGCTGGTTTCGCAGTAGTGAGAATCCAAGGGCTTTGAGAAGCCTCACTGCTATGAGAGTGCCTTAACAAAGTCAAATCTAGTGCAAAGAACTCATTCCTGAAGTGGATTTGATAAACTTCAGTGTACTTCACACTGCTAGGAAAACAGAAATTCAAGAGGAAGACGCTGAAGTGGATGGAGTTACACTAATTGAAGCCAGCTAACTACATGATGGAAAGGAAAGTAGCTGTCACGACGAAGAAAAGGATTCAGACATCCATGAAAAGTAGAAATTAGTAACTAATTGTAATGGACAAATGCCCAGGTCACTGATCTGCAATAACTTCTTCAATGGTTTACTGATTTAAAACCAACATGAGATAAACTATTTCTAATCGAAACCAGAAAGAAGAAATGGTACTGTGCTTAACAGAGTGAGCCGGGATTGGACACTTTTGGCCTCTTGGATATGCCACAATTTTTTTTTATGACCTTGGACAAGTCACAATCTTTCAGTTCCTTATCTCTGAATTGCGGATTATATTCCACTGCTTCACAGAGGTGCCGAGAGATAAACATTTGTTCAGATAACATAGTGATAACATCTCAAATACAAAAATAAATTATTAGAGCTATTCTCTTCAGGGCAAGGATACAGACTTTGCATGCATTTGTGTTGTATTTACCACAGCACAGGTTCAGTCCTGACCAGGGTCCTTAGACACTGTTGTGATATAGATGATTAATGGTAGAAATAACTCTTTCAGTCCATACAGGTAACTAGTATACAAATAAGACAGGAATAGCAGATGAAGATGAAGTCCTTCACATAACAGAGAAACCCTTCACAACATGTTATTTTAATTGTTGAATCAAAATTTACAATTAAGGCCATTACAAATGAAAGCCTGAAAATTGTTGCCTTCTGATAGAATTTTATTAGCCTACTAAAATTGACCTCAATCCCAATTCATAATCACCAGCGAGGAATTTCACTACTGTGGGAGTAAAGCTGGACTTAACCATGAATTTATTCAGATTTATTCAGGTACTGAACATCTAACAGGGTCTGGGCAAATTTGTCCATCTTCCCTAAGGGCACCACCACAATTTATGGTGGCTAGCACATCATGACCACTTCAGGGAGGTGCCAGCTACTGGTTAGTTATCACAATTCCTACAATGAGCAACTTATTTTTCACTTTTAGAAGTATTACCTGGATTAGAAGTTGGCTTTCTGAAGAAAAGATTTCATTGAACTAAATAGATAATAACCTTCATACGGGCAGTTAGAAGTATTAAGCTATATAGGTTAGTTAATAAAACTTATAGAAAAATTACTCGCTGCTATTAAAGTGATGACTTTTTGATGAATTTATATATAGCCATATTGGTTACTTCTGCATTAAATTATGCAGATCTTTTGCAAAACAGGTAGGCAGAAGCTATTTTTCTGTTAATCTGGCACAATTCATGAATACTAAATTCATGCTGAAACAAATGAAAAGAAAGACACACTGTACGATAGCTATAATAATATATCTAGTGGCTTGACAACAACTGAGACTGTTGCACTTTTCTGCACTACAGAGATGTCCAAAGCTCAGGCCAAATCATGATGTTGTAAATCAGGCTTTGCCCTTCAGCTTATGTCAGGTGAATCTAACTAGGAGAATCAAATGAGAAAAGTTGTAGGCAACATTCATCCCAGGACCTAATTCAGGAGAGACCTCCAACAAGGTTTCACGATTGAAGGATCGCTTTGAGAAGAAGGCTCATTAGCAATACCCAAAAAATGTGGCCTCTGTTGGGTTTTTTCATCGACTAAATTATTTTTGTATGGATATTTTCATGTTACTCCATAAAGCAAAGCAAAAAAGAGGACTAGAGCAATGGCTTACATCCACAAAACAATGGATTATGAAGAACATTGAAGAGGTGATGTGAAAATAAAAGTGTTCCTAGAATTATGCAGAACAACTTAATGTATCTCTACATGTATAACTCACTTCTTTGTAATGCCAATCATATGCTAGAGGTTCTCAAGTTAATTTTGGCCATTAATAAGACATGGGATATGGATAAAAATATTTCAAGATAAATCTTTGTTTTCGAGGAATCCTATATAAACCACAGTAGTCAAACCTTTCAAATAGTGCTTACTGTCTAAATGGTCTAAACATTGTTTTGATCTTTAAAACACTAATACTAACATGCCCACAACATCATAAATCAAGTTAAAAACAGAATGAGGCAGGCAGCAGGTATTTGTTCTGACAACTGAACCTATCATGATAAATAATAATGCCTCTTCAGCAAACATTGCTATAACTAGGGATAAAAGCCAAATAAAATGTGTGCATTTAGCTATAGATTTCAGAAAAAGGGCTGAGACTTCAGATAAAAAGGAGGGCTGAGGAGACACAGGCTGAACTAAATGTCCCTAGACATTCAATTTCTGTCCTTGACTTTTTGGAAAATGCCACATAAATTCTCTTCGACACATACACATAACTTAGAAAAATATAGGTGCAAAAGTAAACCTCCAAGTTACTTGTCTGCCTCACTGTTAATCAAACCATTCCTTACAGCAGGAGCTAAGACCTAGAATGATAAGGCCACTGCCAGATGACAGAAAAGTTAAAATTGGAAGGAAATTATATAAAAAGCATGAATACCAATTCTAAATAAGGTCAGTTATTTGCAAAAGACTTAAAAAAATAACCTCTTATTAAAAAAGTGAATAAGTTTGTTTCTGGCAGACTTATATTTTTTTTATTCTTTCCCTCCTCCATGCCACTTTTTAAGGCTTCTTCTGAAAAAAATAAACTGCTTTTTGCTTTTATGTGGGAGTCTTATCCAGAAGACCTTTTTGGAGGAAGTTTCAAATAAATCAGGAAAATATGCTTATAACGTTTTTTGAATAACTGAACAACTTTTAAAGAAAAAAAACAAACAAACAAAAGTTTTTTCAAGAGACTGTCTTGTCCTTTTATGGAAAGTCAGAACTGTTTCTTTTGTCAGTCTTTACAGAAACAGAATTGCAAACCAATCTTTCAGCTTCTTATACATTGTTATTTGGGAGACAACCTTCTAGTCTGAAGAATCACTTTCGTCTGCTTACACTGAGTTACTTACTGATAGACTTTTAAGAGCAGAAAAGGACAAATCCATTGTCTATTAGAAAAAACAATCAGACTTTGCAGCCCTCACAGAATATACATTAGTTTTATGAAAAAGTGTGGTTTTTGAGAGTATTTTGATTTACATCTAATCCAGTACCAAGTTCAGAGTAGTTCCTGGGGCAGAAAGAAGTTTAGCTCACTATCTCTTATGACCTAGGCTGCAGGGAAAAGAGTGATGTTTTCAAGTCTTTTAAAATCACTGCCTGTAAGAACAGGAGCTATACACGAGTAAATACCTCTCATAAACTGTGAACCAAAAATCATCTGCCAGTAGATTCTCCAGCAGCACTTCCTTCTGCTTCTGACTAGGCCTTTTCTTTCTCCTGTCAGAGCTGATCAGCTTTGCAGATATCCCAAATTTTTCTATTCAAAAAGACATGTAGGAGGAATATTTAAAAAAAAAAAAAAAAAAGCTAGGCAAATTTTAATAACTCTGTAAAAGTTACAAGTTTTTCAATGTTAATCAAGAAAAAGTTGAAGTTTTAGTTATACAGTAACTCAAGTGTTTTGATCATTTAATTTAGATTTTTATAAAGTGAACAACCTTCAACTTTCAAATTTAAAGGCTCAGCTTCAGCTTTCAAGATTTGGTCCCTGCAAGTCAATAATGCCACTGAGAAAGAGAAATCCCAAAGAAGGACACATGACCAGTGTCTGAGCAGCCACCAAGAGATTAATTTGCACTGAAGCCTCAATATTTGTTCAGGAATGAACGAGCTCAAACTATGAAACGAAGGGGAAGACCAGTACAAAGAAATTAGTCACTCATTCTATATCTTGCTTTAGAAATTGCCCAACAACATGCCTGAATGACCTTACTCATTTGCTGCATTAACTCCTTTAAGCAGTTAGCTATTGCCATCCACTGACCTGCCCTGACTACGCTATTAAGTCCAAAGCAATCTCCTTGTAAGACAGTGTGTAGCTGGTGAACTGTCACCTCCAGCACTTTACCACATGAATGAAAACTTCACTAGGAAACTCTGCTCCTTTTATATCCATATCCAGCCATCATCTATTCATGCTCTGTCAAAATTTCTTTTGCATTTGCAAATTTTTATTGTAAACTCCTAGATAGGTTTAGGAATCTCTAGGGTCTCATTTATACTCCACAGTGCATTGTGGGGCTTTTCTTCATTATGTTTTTTAAAGATCCAGTCCCCAGAGAGTAAGGTCATAAGACCCACTAACTATTGTGTTTAGTAACACAAAGACGACACTCTGTTCTTATAAAATTCAGCAAAGCTTTAGTCAGGGAGATTTACACACTGAAATCCCTTGGCAATATATTCATCAGCCCCTGGAATTATTAGAAATTAACATGAGCATGCATTTATCAGGATGTGCTACATCTCTTTTTGCCCTGACTGACTCTATAAGCATTTAATTCTTGCTATTAGAGAGTATACAGAGTGAATCAATTGTATATCATTTGAACTGGAGCTGAAAAACAAAAGAGAAAGGAGAGGGGTTCATTTATGCTGGGGAAGGCTGGAAGTGGCTTTTGCTTCTCTGTAAACCCTGCTATTTTGATATATTCAGCACTATTCACATTGGTAAAGTTATTAATATTCTGTACCATTTTAAAGGTAAAAACAAACCCTTGAATCCCTAAGAATTTTAAGTATCAAATTCAGTTTTGCTTAAAATTACTCTTTTTTAGAAAATATTTTTGTGTAAAATCTTCTAAAAGTTGATCATGAAAAGGCAATTACATGATTACTAAATAAGTACTTTCTAATACTTAGAACTGAGCATATTTAGAAATGCCTGTACCATGATCACATAATGACAGTACTTCTAGGAGCAGACTAACTGCACAAATACAGTGCTTGTTTCAGAATTTTTAACTAACTTCACTGCTACTTTCATTAGCTATGAAGGAGTAATTTTTTTTAAAGGGATCAGTTTCTTTTCTCAGCAGCATACTTGAATTCCCATGTTATACTTCAAGGTAGTTTAATACAAATATAAAGAAAATGTTTGCAACTGGTCTTTAAGAACTCACCAAGGACTTCACTGTTTTCATTAAGATTAGCATCATTGTCAAGAATATAGTTTCATATTTAATTCCACATAACTTTTCTTAGCCTGTTGTGCTATATTTTTAATGGTGCACATTTTTAATGGTGCAAGACCTAATGGAATTATGGAAATTATGGATAATAGATTATGGATAAGGAATTGGCCTCTTAGCTCTATGCTTTCTGCAACGTGGCTATTAAAATCATGTCTACTACCATGCTGTTTTCTCAGAAATTAAAGGTTAATTGTCCTCTTATTTACTCAAAGCTTATATTAGTAGAATAGTACATGAGCAACTGAAAAGACATTCAAGTCCTGAACAGCTCAATAGCTAGTCAAATCATAGAGGAAATGGAAAAAAACAAAACAAAACAAAACAAAACGAGTTCAGAGTTGTGCTTCAGATTTGAAAATCATTAAGACAAGTAAAGGCCCACCCAGAAATCAGGACTCCACTGCAGAAGGCTCTGTATGCAGCCAGCCAAGGAAACTGTCTTTATATCAATTACTTCATTATCTGAGTAATAAGTGCTCTGAAAACGTTAGCATTGTCATCATAGAGATATGAAACAGAAGCAAGTAGATAGACATACTAATTTAATGTAAAAATTAAACATCAGCCAAGACCTCCAGGGTATCATTCAACCTATATCTAAGTCTTAAAAGAAGCCAGAGGTAGTCGTACGGACAGGTAAGTAAAAGACCATGCCAGTTCTTTTTACATATTTTGATCAGCAAGGAACTATATTCCCATTTCCCCATAATCTCTGTCAGTCCTTCTTAGCTACTGGATTTTGGTCTCCAGCACAAAAAGAGAGATGGAGTACTTCAGTACCAAGCAATACTCCAAATCTTGTCCTCTCTGCACTCATTTGCTTCACTGGGTTCACCTAGGAAAGCCAATTTATGCTTAAATGAAACCACATGCTGTTTATTTTTTTCCACTGTATCTTGTAAAATTCAATAACATAGCACACAGGAATTAGTTAAAAATGACTTGTGGTTTCATCATTTTCCAAGCTCCATGATGTTCATGCTTTGATTTTTCATCATATAGTAGTAGAGACCATATGTAGTATTAGAGGATAAACCAAGTTTCTCTGT
>NW_008620915.1:23680-51863 GCF_000691845.1 Merops nubicus | reverse complement strand
CTTCCCCTACATACCAGCATACATCTTTTCTCTACAGATTCTTCTATTAATGTTAATCTATTGAAGGTATTTACATACAGAAAATATGCCAGCCTGTGGACACACTATCCCACTATTTTAATACCGGAAGCATTGGCTGATGGTTTGCCTGAAGAGTATGATCTTTGTGTAGCACTTGTAAGTTTTCTGAGACTGACAGTCTGTAATGTTATCTGAAGATGAAGTTGAGAGGAAGCCTGTTAGAAAAAATAGAAGCAGTCTTGCTGCTTTTACATTAGACAGTGAAGAACACTTCAGGTCCGGTGGTCCATAATATATTACCAAAGAAGTGCAATAGCAGTGGCTCTGCTTTTAAGATATGACAAATCTTGAACAGACTAACAATACTGAACTTGTGGTCATTTAGATGTTCAAACAGTTTTCCCAGTACCGGGAATGACAACTGTAATATTTGGCTAGAAATCACATCTCCATTCTTGGCATTTTGATGCAGATCAGGGCACGTGTCAAAATATAATTGGAAGGCCAAGCATAGTCAAAGCTTAAAATAGCTTTTATGGAAGAAGATCAATACAAAGCTGCATCTTATACTTGGAACACCATCTCTTTTCACCGGCCATGTTTGTTTCATGGAAATATCCTCATCGATGTCTGTGTGACAGTATTAATGATTCTTCTATGACAGTGAAAGTTCACAAATGAATGGCTGGTTAAAGCAGCAAAAAGGTAATAGGTAGTAAAAGGAAGACATACACAGAGGTTAAAGACAACTAGTTTAAGTGTGCTTGGTTGGGAGAACTGGGCCCCAAGAATTCATGGAATCATAGGATGGCTTAGGTTGGAAGATCCCTTAAGATCATCTAATCCAACCTCCCTGCCATGAGCAGGACGCCTCTCAACTAGTCTAGGATGCTCAAGGCCTCATCCAACCTGGCCTTAAACACCCCCAGGGAGGGGGAATCCACAACCTCTCTGGACAATCTGTTCCAGAGTCTTGTCATCCTCATACTGAAGAACTTCTTCCTAAGATCTAGTCTGAACTTACTCCCCTTCAGTTTAAAAAGATTTTCCCTTGTCAATTCTTTGATGAAGTGAATATTCAATGGAGAAAAATTTTGTATTGTGTCTATAAGGACAAGATGCTGCTAGAGCTCAAAAAGTAGCATATTATTATCCAAAGATGAAGGTATTTCAGAGAATACCACATACAAGAGTAGCACTTTTCTTGATTACTACAAGAGAAATGGAATACTTGTGTGCATCTCAAACAAGTTAAATATTAAGGTGGGTAACAGCTACGAGGATGATTGGGGGACTGGAATGCCTGCCTTATGAGGAGAGGCTGAGAGACCTGGGGCTTTTTAGTCTGGAGAAGAGAAGACTTAGGGGGGATCTAATAAATGTGTATAAATATATGAGGGCTGGGTGTCAGGAAGGAAAGGACAATCTCTTCTCACTTATGCCCTGCGGTAGGACACGGGGTAATGGTCACAAGCTGGAGCACAGGAAGTCCCACCTCAACATGAAGAAGAACTTCTTTCCTGGAACAGGCTCCCCAGGGAGGTTCTGGATTCTCCCACCTTGGAGACTTTTAAGACCAGTCTGGATGCATTCCTGTGTGACCTGTCCTAGACTAGATGGTCCTGCTCTGGCAGGGGGGTTGGACTTGATGATCTCTGGAGGTCCCTTCCAACCCTTAACATTCTGTGATTCTGTGAATTTTTAATTTTTTTTTTCTTCTGACTGGACAAAAATAGCTTTTTTAAAATGAAACCTTAGGGTTCATCAGTGTCTGTCTACAGAAATGTAGAAATGGAGTAAGTGAGGAGCATTTTATCACCTCAAACAGAAAAAACAAAGACTCAAAATATTTTGTCTTACTCTTACTGTGAAACTTGTCCTTAATTCAATGATTCTGAAGTTTTCAAGGTTGTAGATCCCTACGGATTTTTCGGTGAAAAGAGTAACTTCTATGTAGTGAGCCTAGCAAAATCTGGTTGCTTTTCCAAGTAACTTGCTACTAGAATAAGATGACACATGTCCAAATTTAAATATGCCTGGTTTAAAAAAACATTGGTATAAGGGATAAATTTCTTTAGCCCAGAATGCTCAAGTTAGTGTCAATTATTCTAGGCACTTGCAATAGATTTTCTGAACATTTACTGGTATAAAAAGGATAAGGTAGAAGGGAGTGGGTCTCTAACAACCCTAGTTACAGCCAGCTATGTGCAATAAAGTCTTTAATTAAGTGGTGCATGTGATGTCTATGAGCTCTTTTAGAATGGGAAAGTGAGGAGAGTGGTATTACAACCTACAGCACTAAATCAATATGCACCATTATAGGCACATATGGTGCAAGTGGAATTCAGTAGAAGTTTTAGACTTCTGAGGCCAAATCACCCCCACTGCTATAAAAGTTATCCCTTTAAAGGACAGGGGTAAAGGTCATAGTAACTTATGCCAAATATAAAAATGAGAGCTAGAAGCAGGAAACAGTGTTCAGATGTTACAGAGTTTTAAATCTGTTTTATATCTGCTTTGGGCCTTCCATTTGTCCAGGCATTGCACACAGGATCTGCTTTGACCATGTTAGATATAGTATAGGCTCATTTTTTAACAGCCATCAAAACAACTCTGCAACAGCTGGTAAAAAACTGCATGCCTTTGCTACATGGTACATTGCAACAGATCATATTTATAAGAAAATAATGGACATAAATAATTATAGCTGTTTTACTCCCATTCTGCTAGGATATTTACAAATAAGTAATTAGAATTCTTATCACCCCTATGTAGTAACAAAATATGAAACTTCTCATTTCTCCAAGACACAATCAAGTGAGACTAACAGAACCAAGAAACAAGACACAGGTTCCAGCTGTGCGTTTCCCTAGACTAGATGGTCCTGCTCTGGCAGGTGGGTTGGACTCAATGATCTCTGGAGGTCCCTTCCAACCCCTAACATTCTGTGATTCTGTCATTTCCAGCTGAAGTCTCAGGAAGGTCTCTTTGTTATGCACAACAAACAGTGTCTACTAGGGCAGGAACCTGAACGTTTACTTTATAGTCAAAGTTAACTTAAAGACTAAATTTAAACAGGAATTCCATACATTAAAAAAAAATTCAGGACAGAACACTTTGCATGTTTAGCACGTTTCTGCAAATGTTCTACTATTAAATCAATTGTTCTAGGTATTTTGTTGACAATAAAAGATGCAAGGAAATAAAAATATTGCAAAGATTATATAGAAGTAGAAAAGACAGAGACCGAGACCGAAGAACTAGAAAAGGCACTACAAATAGTATACAATGAAAATGTTATAACTCTTCTGCCCGATTTGTTGCATGAATGTAAGGACATACATAGTAATATGTTTCTGTTCCATTACATACTCAGACTTCCAGTGTTTTGTCAGCTATGTGAAATTTCATGTGGGCAAAACTGTATTTACAGTATTCACTGTGAGGTCTGAACCCTGGGGGAAAAAAATGCCCCTATGGTTAAACAAATAGTGTACGAGAAGAAAAACAGCAGCCCTTTTTCAGCTCTTTAAATGTGTTTCTTACACCATTCAGCAGTGATTAGAGTCTAAGAGAGGTCCACATCACATGTGCAAGGCCCAGACAGACACACACACCACTTTTAGCTGGCGTCAGAGGACCATTGATTTCATCAGGTGAGGAGCTGCTTCCTGTTGAGAGGATGCCTTTATCCAGCTAAGGTTACTATGTGCTTTCCTTCACTTACAAACTGCAACCTGAAAGATCAACCGGGTCTGCAGGAGTGTGACAAAACCTTTACTCAGAATCATCTAGTTCGAGTTGAGTAAGACTTTCCACAATCTACCCTAAGGGCAATGGAGTTAGGAAGTGAATTTGCATTGATTTCCAGCTGTTGACTTTCAAATGTACCCTCCTAACTAAAATATGTAATAAAAAAAATATAATTGTGCATTTATTTTAGTCCTGATTATTTTCTGCTAGAAACACTTTCTTGTTATAGAGGTTAAACTTCTCACACCTTCTGCACCATATCTGACCTATGAACAAATGCATTAAGGTTATTTTTTATTAGCAAATTCCTTAGCTTTTAAAACAAGTGGTATTATAATCACTCTTATACATCTGGGAAAACTGAGGAAATTATTATAATGCAATCATTACATCTGGTATTGAGGCTATGATCCATTTGCTGCAAGATGACAGATTACTACTTACAGATCTTGCACGCTAGTAACCATTGTTACTTAATATCTGCAGGTGTCATAATCACGATAGAGAAACAGTATTTCTGCTAGTCCTTAGCAGTATTGTGTTGCATTTATTCACTGTATAACTAACAAATGTAGCAATTACACCAATAAAAATAAAATTTTGAATCAGTACATTATCTGAAAAATAGTTTTCTTTTGATCAAGAAAACTAGTCTACAGAAGGGAAATGCTATTGGTCCTGGGTTCACCATAGTACTGCTATGTAACCATTTCATGAATATGCGGCCTGTTAGCATAGGGTATCTTGTTCCAGTGATTTTGTTGCTAGCTGGCCATCATTAGGCCAACTTGTTTTCAGTGCCTCCCTGTTTTGCCAGAGTGGCGGCTCAAGGGTGAAAAGGATCCCTACATTAATCGAAAGCTTTCTTAAATGAGATAGGGGGGATGAAGGAGAGAATGGAGATGGGTTAAATCTTGAGGGGTCTCCAGGTAGACAGTAAGACATAGGCAGCATTTCTTGCAGATGCAGTCTGACCACGAAGGTAAGCCCCAAGTAAAAGAGTCAATAAGAAATTATGAAGTGGTAGACCACAGGGTGAAGCAGGCATGGATACAGACGTTCCCTGTACCAAAGTGTATCCGATTCTTTACGGTTGGGTTCCAAATACATGTCTTGCTTTAAAAAGGTAATTTAGTAGTTATCATGAATATTGTTTCCAGCGAGGTGGAAAAGCTAGAGAAAACAAAGCTGCCTTAGGGCTGCTAAGGCAGACGTGATAAATCACAGGGGACTGCAGACTGCGCGTGGTGGGAACAGCGTGTGAGTCAGCTAAGAGGTGATGGATGCCTGAGGTTATTTATTCTGGAGGATACCAGGGTGAGCTGGAAGTGTAGTTATCCCTGTGACTGCAACAAATCCTCTGATTAATAAAGTTTGTATTTCAAGTCAACTGATGTTGAAAAGCCAATGGATTTCATACTCCTTCCCTCCCTCCCTCCTCCCAAGTCTGTACCCAAGAGGACAGAATGTCCTCTTGTTTAAAAAAGAAATTGCCAAATGTAAATTTACTTAGCATGCCAGTTGCAAAACATGACCACAACCAGGGCATCTAATTACAGAACTGAAAGTTAAATCAGCGCCCAATAGTTGAAGTACCAAGCTACAAGCTAGTTGAAGCAGTTAACTTTCTAATAATAAGATGAAGAACATCTTGAATATAGATAAAATTTATCACTCAAATAAATTGCCTTATCTAACACAAGCTGCTCTATTTCTCATTAGTTCTGTTTTGGCAACACATAGTTTCCAATGTCAAGAGTTTGAAAGTGAGTTTGAAAAGTTGTGGCTACTTATGTTGTCTAGTTATTATGTTAAAAAATAACTATTTTCTGATGCCCAGTACAACTGAGAAAGCAAGTCAACTCTTGAAAGGCTCAAGCAAACATCACATTACAAAGCCAAAGGAGACAGAAGGAAATTGTGATCAATGGGCAGTTTGCAGTCTCAGTAAGTAGCAAAAAAAAAAAAAAAAAACAAAAACCAAAACAAAAACACAAACCCTGATCCTGATTTATTTCTTAGCAGCAGAGAGCTCTATCATAACTCCTTGCTTCAACACAGGCTTGCAGAAACAAAAATAAATCCACAGTGCTTCTTCATATACAGCTGTAGGTCAAGGTACTGCCCTTTTAGCATGTATTTATTTAATGTCGTGAAGTAATTGTTTTTAACTCCCGGTTGCCTAATTCAGGATGAAGTGAGGGTGGTGGCAGAGAACACACATCAAAACCAGTATTTCTTACACCACCTTGAATCACTGAGCTATTAGGACTTGCAGGAGCAGCTGTTATTCCTAACCACAGGTAAGACTTCATATGGTGTATACACTAATTCACTCTCTCAGTTAGTCAAAGCCAGGTGGCCAAAGCACCAGCTGAGGCCAACCTCAGCTGGGGTCGTGGACTGGAGGGTCACACTACCTGACATCACTGAGACCAAAGCAACTTATGATGTTCTGTTCTTCACTATATGCTTTCCTTGACGTTGTTCTCTACATCCATCTATTCAGGGCTGCAGGAGGATGTAAGGGAGGCTGACATTTTGAAATGTTGCACACATTTCAAGTGTACACAAACTTTGGACATTTGAACATTTCCTAAAACACCCCAAAATTCACGTGTGGGTTTTGTTTTTTTTTTTCATTCCCCTTGCAAAATGAGCAGACGAAAATTACTGCTCATTTCAGACAGCCAGAAGCATTCCAGCCGTCTCCAGTGTCTGAGTTGCCATTTACCCCAGGCTCAGCAGGGTAAAAGCATAATCTCATTCAATCCTCCATATAGCTGGTGGGAGATTTGTGTTTTTTTTTTTAAAGAGAGGATAATGCAGGGAGATAAGTTACATGTGTCCAATGCCGTATAGCAAGTTGCTACTGATTAGTGATCTTCTGTAATGGTAATGCAGCAGAGTCTTTGGGGGATTGCAATTGATCTCTTTTGAAGATATACAGTGTGCCCCTTCATTGACCCAGCCTCTGAGACTGCAGAGCACACTAACAGTGGAGAATGAGAGAATAACTTCAAAAGCACTTTAAAAGCAGCGTAAGAAATTTAGGTTATATTATGAAAATATTCAGTCAGCACTGTTTTATTTGTTTGCTTGCTTTTAGAAGCAGTTGCATTGTTACAGCAATGCTAGTTTAGTTAACAGATATAAGAAAAATTTTAAATCTTAATTAAGCAAAGAGATTTTTACATCAGAAATGGTGAACATAGTTGACATGGTTGCTAATGGATTAAGGAGACGTATGAAGCCACTTGTTTGTACTTACAGAGGACACCTATGCCAAAGCTGAACTTAGCTGCAGAGTGAAGAGGCACCTTCTCAGCTCCACAGCAAACGTGCTGCAAAGAATTCCTTTGTTCTTTGTCTTGTGCCCCTCAGATTTTCTTGGCTCAAACCAAATGATACTGAATGAATTAAACAAGAAAGAAAAGATCATGGTATCTTCCTAGTCCAAGACAGCCTCAGACAAAAACTGTGGAAAAGAATCATCCTTAGGTTTCATCTGTCATTTTCTCATAAGTGTATCCCTTACAAATTTACAGTCCCATAGAGTCTCCCCAACTTCTAAGTTGCTCTTATCCTACTGTTAATAAAGTACTGCTGATCCAAGCTTCATCATCCCAACTTCAGCCCAGCGATTAGATGAAATAAAACATCCGGAACAAGACGAAAAAGACTGTAATAATAAACATACGTAGCTGTTTAGGAATTTTTCTATAATTTGCTGATAAAATCCTTGTATCCAATTAAATTGCGGTCTGAAAGCTTAGTTTTTCCACAGTCAGGTCCCAACACAGACAATACTTGTTTATGAATTATAGATTATCCCAATTTTAAACAGTATTTAAACATTTTCTTAATTGAAGATGGACTCCTGAAACATTGAAAATCAAGATATTTTTAAGGAAAAAAAAAATCTCTAAAAGGCTGCAAAGCCCACAGAGTGCTGACTGTTTGTCTGTTGTGCTTATTCCTGACTAAAATCCTTTCGACCAAGCTATCTAAGCTCTGTACTCTCACCATACTTGGCTAGCACAGGCACATAGAAATTCACAAAAGATAATTTTTGCTTAATCTTTCTTAGCACATGACAACTGCAGTTCCCAAGAAAGTACATTTTATGGGTGATTTCAACAGAGAAAGAGGCATTACATACATTGTTCTGATGTAACTCTACATATCTTCTGTATATGTGCCACTTATTTAAAGAACTTTACATGTTCTTTTATAAATGAAGTTAGTAAAAAATGAGCACAAATCTACATGCGGGGACACAGTTTGCCAACTCACACTCAAGCACAGCTCCAGCACTAAAGGATTGTGTTGATCACTGCTGTGCAGCCAATCCATCTGTCAAGATACTGAGAGAAGTTACTTAAAATAAAGAATGCCTGGTGTAAATCAAATATTGATGAAAGGAGGCCTTAATCACCTGCCTCCAGCTCCACAAGGCACTGAGATAGTTGATTTCAGACTTATTTACTGAGTTCCTTTCACCTTTACTCCCTTCATTAATTTGCTGGGAAAAGCTAAATGGATGGCTAGGAAACTGTTGTCTAAATAGCAAACACTATTGTAAGTACTGCTGATTGTGATAGTCTTCCCCTTCACTTTCCTAATTAAGTGAAGCCTTCCCACATATAAACAGACTATGCACAATGAACAAAACAAAGTTATGGCAGTATTTTTGTATTATTTAACACCAGGATGTATTTATTTAGTGTTTTACCAGCTGTGTGGCTTATAACAGCTGATTGGTCTTGACATCTTTGTCCCTTCTTGATCTTGGGAGATTTCATCATGGGTGCAGGCAGATACGAGGACTTCATGAGGAAAACTCTTTCAGTCAGGTGTTGTGTTTGTCTGCTTGTTCAGCTCTAGTTTTCTGGGGCAGATGCAGGAGAAAGTTTAGAAGAAATCAGACACAGGAACATGTAGGGGTGCATCTTTCCACTCAGTTTTAGGGATCTAACTACTAGCCAGACACTGTTTTGACATTGTCTTTTATGTTTGTGTTTTAGTCTGTCCTGGATTGAGAAGTGTTCAAAGCTCAAAAGTAAAGAGGGAAGAATGAAAACAGTCGTGTGGAGGGCTGTGAAAAATAACATTACTGTGAACCTGAGATAATAAACAGTGACCCATGAAGATCATTACTGAGCAGCTACAAAAGCATTGGGAAAAAGGGAGACATCATTCAGCTGCAATGGAGTCTTTAAGTAGCTGGTCCTACAGCAGTTGAGCATCCGTTCACATGGCTGGAAAATCAGAAGGTCTTGCGGAGGCCCAAACTTGCAGTGGGGATGCTATTAAAAAGCTTGATGTCCTCTCAGCGCTGGTGGCAGGAACACGTCTGAAGCTATAGAACATCTGTTCAGTTCCCTTTTCTAAAGCTGACCATAACCTCAGCACAGAAAACATTTAACTGTTGCCCCCATGTCCTTCCTGACTGATACAGGATGCTGTCTCCCACAGCAATAAAGGAAATGATAGCCTCCCATATATGTTCAAGTAATAATAAAATAAGAAGTATGTAATAATAGCCAGAGCCATATGAAATATGTACTTCATGAACCAAAATTAAACTGGAGAAATGGCTAAGCATGAAAGGTCAGGGCTCATAAACTGAAAATAATCTTCAGTGCTTTCTGCCTCCCTCCCTCCAAGCAAATTAAATTTTAATGATTTTTGGAAGCTCTGACTGCTAAATACTCTTTCCAACCTTCCACATAAGTGACAACATAACCCTAAGGCCAGTGAGAATGGCCGAGCCTATGTGCTTTTACATGTAAGGTGTTGGTTTATTCCCTAGTGTATACTACATGGAGCACAACAGTCCTGATGGAATGGTGCGAGCAATTAGAATTGAAAGCTTTGGTCAGAGCTCAGGAGATCCAGATCTCCATTATTCCAATCCAGAGAATAACCTCTCCTGGAGCAGAATACGGGGTGCTGTGTTCATTTTGCATAAAATTAAACATCCATGCTAGCTGTAAGAAGTTGAGAGATCAGGCTTGAAGGGTTCAGCAAAGGTAATTTGTTAATATATGCTAATAACTACAAATATTTGCTTTGGAACGCTGCTTTTTTTTTTTTTTTTTTTTTTTTTTTTTTTTGGTGGGGGTTTTTTTTGGGGTTTTTTTTCCCTTACTCTAGTAGAGTAAATACGTTATATGACTATGTCATATTCTGAAGTTTATTCAATACTGATGAATTAAGATGATGGAAGAAGATTTAAGACCTAAAATAATTTCTAAAATATTTCTTTGGCTTCAGGTGAAGATTTACAACCTTCATACAGCTATCAAGCAATTACAGGTATCAAGATGGGAAGTTATGTAAGACAACAACAGCATGAAATTAATGTGGACCATAGCAAGGCAAGGTTTAGTGGACTGATCTAGTGGGGCTAGGAAAAAGAAAATGAACTTGGCTTGAAATACAGTACAAGGCTGGGGCACTCTGTATGACCTCAAGCCAGCTACCTGCTCTGCTGTGCCTTACTCAAACCACAGGTGACTCCCTGCACTTACCAAATATTTCACCTGTGTTCATCTGAACTGCTAAATGAATGGCAATTAAAATTTGCAGCAGATTTTAGAACTGTTGTTCATTGCTTATATAGTTACTTAAACTAGTTATTTGGTTTGCATATTTGTTTAAAGCTTGACTATTTACAAATAAAATAGGCACAAAAATACAAAAAAAAATTAGCTTACTCTACTGGCTTTTGTCTATTTTTGGACAAAATGTATCAAACTAATTGAGTTGATGGGTTCTTAAAGATATTCTACACCTATTTAGATGTATTAAATAAATTTACATGAAAAAGGGATGGGGTATTTTGAATGCATTCCGAGCACATCAAACCATGGCATTCACATTGGTAGACAAAGCCTCTAAATACAATCAAACTGCAACTTTTATGATAAACAATTACTATATTTATTTTCTACACACACATCACTGTTCATTAAAAAAAAAAAATATATGCAAAGATGAATCATTCTTGTTTTACAGGAGAATAAACAGAACTGAAATTAGGTCCCTCAGTCACCAGGCAGGTCTGGTCTAAAACTTGTTCTCAACTCTTCCTACTATTACTGCTAGACACACTGGGAATTAGTGTAAGTTTTTGTAATATGTATTGTTTAGAAGTATGGGAAATGCAACTGGCAGAAAACAAGAGAGAAGTGGAGATGTATAAATATAAATAGCAAACATTTTCTGATGTGAGACTACAGTGATGACAATTGCAGAACAAGCCTCTCTTGACAAAAATCAGATCATCTTGAGGTCATTATCACCCTTGCAAAAACCTTGAGCATCACTGACTTTTCACAGCTTTTGTGCTTGCCCATCTGTCATTGCTTCCTTGTCTTCCTTGTACGCCAGTGGAATGAATGTGATAGAAACCAGCAGAGTAATTAACAAGGCTGCTGTCTCAGGAGGTGCCCCCTTTTGTGGAGTGCAACTCTAATGTATTCTTTAGAGACACATAGGATAGTCGGGAGCATTCCTACACTTCCACAAATTGTGGTTCACTGCTTCAGCCTATGTTGTGTGTTTGGTGGGCTAGAGAAACGTTTCTTTATTAAAATATAAATGAAGTATAGGGAGGCGCATGCCTTGAAGAGAAATGTATTTTGCTGAAGGACTGATTGTCATTTAGCTTTCCAACCTAAACATAGGCTAACATCACATTCTAATAAACTCAGAAATAAATATGGAGTTCCATAATAAACGCCAGAAGCCGCACGCTGGAAATTGCTGTACCTGCTGTTTTCAAGTATTTATGAAAGCAATGGAAATACTATACCTTTTTGCACCTGCTCCTGTCTGTTATTTCCTCTTGAAAAATTTTCCCTGCACAAATTGTAACAGAGCCTAAAAAACATGCATACGCATGAGAAGCACTTCTCAAGAACTGGAAATTATCAGAGTTTGGGAAGCAGACGCTATTGTCCTCGTTCACCTTTTCTTCCACTGACATGGAAAGCAACCTGATCCATTTCAGCAGCCTACCTTACAGTTTTGCATCCTCAGCAGAACCCACAAGCGTCCTGAATCAGTTTACACCACTGCTTGGACAGAACCATTTAATTATAGCTGTTACAGCCCCTGCTACATTTACAATTGGAACATTGATTATAGTTGTAACATCACCCTCAGGTGCAGACTGATATTTTTGCTCTTATCACACTTTCCACAGAATTTTCTTATGTTTTGAGAATGATGTGAGAATTTTGTGATGATAATGTGCAGTTTGCTACTGAAAGTCTCAAATGCTTTAGTTTTCTGCTTGCTCAAACTGAGAGTCTGGTGCCAAGAGAATACATGCCACCATATCAGCAAGCATTCTGTAAGATGTGACAAGATATTCTGAAAACACTGTGTAGAGGAGAAACAAGCCAAATTCAATCCACTTTTTCCAAGATTTTTAGCTTACTATTGATCCACATGATTCATCTTCAATGAGATCACTAGACCTCGAAAACAAAACCCTGCATTAATCCCTTACCTTACAATTCTGACAATGTGAGCTTTTCCTCGCGCTCTGAGACGGACCGACAGGATGTGACTTACATGTTTTTGGACTGATCAATTCTTTGTCTCATACTTATGTAAAATACATTTATACCTACATGGATTTGAACTGTGAGCTTTGCAGCATATTACTCGGGTAGCTTTCTGCTCTGTCAAAATATTATAGGCCTCTGAATCATGCAGCCAAAGGTGGGCATCAAGTAAAAATTTTATTCCGAAGGTGAGAACCTGCTTTTTTTGAGGTGGAGAATTGGAGTGAAATGGCCCTGCATCCCTCGTTGTTATTTGTGGTTATGGGGAAAAATATAGCTTACACTAAGACACTCACTTAGACACATTTGAGGGATATTTGGTTTTGATTCAGAAGTAAATTATAATTTGCATTTAAAAATCAAAGAGTGATATTTATAGATATTGAAGCATATTTTACATTTTGTATAGCTGCTAATAACTGCTTGGAGATAAAGAGGCATGAAGAGCCTCTACACAGTCAAATCTGTGGAAGACTGAATCTTGTATCATTGCTATGAAATTATAATAGATCATGCCACTTCCCTGTGGACAAGCAGTATGCCTGTTCCAGATTAAAGGGGAGAAGGAAAAAAAGGAAAATGCTAAGCCTACACTAGGGTGACACATATGATGTAACACAGGAAAGAATGTAAAACCAAATCAGGTAAACTTTTGCAAAGTGAGTATTGATCAAGATATTGGAGAGACAAAAAAAAAAATCCCACAGGAGCTATTTCTACTTCATTTAATAGAATAGACATGCTATACTCTACACTAAACAAAGAATTACAGATTCTGTATAGAATATATAAAATGATGCAAAAAGTAATTAGTTATCTCAGTAGCCATCTATTTATGAGTCCAGTATACTGCGATTCATTCAATTAATATAGTGCTTTTGTTTTAAGAAAGGTGATCTTTTCATATGTCTATTTTATGAAGGCAACACAGTTGTGTTTCTATTATCCATTAATCAGTATTCACTGTGCTTGGTTAGGGAACCACTGCACAGAAGAAATTACTTACAGGACTCCTATTCATTTCACCAGAATTTTACAGAACAGAAATTAGGTCCTTTTCTCTTTATTCAACACTTGAATGAAGGATAGTCTTTCAGACTGTTAAATTTCAGGTCCATATCTTATCAGAAGTGATAGACCCTATTTTCAGTGGTCTGAGTTGTTTTCAGAAGAAGCATTTCTCTCTGTGTTGAATATATTGAGAGCTGGAGGTTCTGAAGTAGTCATAGACAACTAAAATATAGGATGCCTCAACATCACACAGTGCTAGAAGATATTTTAAATAAATAGTGTGAGATTATCTTTGAGGATGTAAGATGTAGCACATTAAATGTTAAGTCTAGACTAGGATTTAAGCTGTATATGCCTTTACCGCCAGCAGCAATGCAATTAGAGCAAATGTAAATTCTCAGGATCTGAGTCCTAAAGAATTAGAAAACATCGGCCCAATTTTTTCTTCAATTCTCCATCTCTGTACCCGTTTCCTAAATACGTATTGTAGGTCAAAACTCATTAATTATTATGCAAAGCATACTGATTTGCATCTACCCTGATGTAATCCACAATTGCTTTTATTTTACTGATTGTTCCTCTCCAGCTTCTTACATTTTTACCATTATTTGACAATCTTTGGTTTGAATGCTTAGATATTTTTTGATTTTTTTTTGTTTAATTTTTGATTTTTTTTTTCGTGGAGGGTGGTATGAGCAGGGTTATTTTCAAACAGGTTTTGCCTATGCTGAGGGTGGTTATAAAATAGAAGCACTGGTG
This sequence comes from Merops nubicus, assembly GCF_000691845.1. Taxonomy (NCBI): domain Eukaryota; kingdom Metazoa; phylum Chordata; class Aves; order Coraciiformes; family Meropidae; genus Merops; species Merops nubicus. The sequence continues at coordinate 37,737 of NW_008620915.1, read as the reverse complement.
GTATTTTAAGAGTGAGAACAGAGCATAAAACACTAACATACCAAGAGATATATACCCGAGTAGGGTTCGACAGAGTGGAGGTTTGGAAGGGGATGCAGTTTAACATAGGCTTTAATAATGTTTCCTGTTGAGGCTACGTAAAGCAGAAAGAGTCCGTGTTTATCTGTATGGAGAATCACACTGACACTGCTTTGCAATCAGACACAGATAAAGCAGAAAGTGCAAATAAGCCCTGCTCCCACCTTGCCTCTGAGAGTCATCTAACACCACCCCATTTTTGTTCTGCTTAAATTATACTTGTCTAGGCTGCTTCTGTTACAGATCTGTGTAGTGATTTCCATCTTTCACAGGGGAAGATCACTTACCTTGTAGCCTTTCTCTCTTGCACAGATGTCTAAACCCATATACACCTGTCATATATCTATGAGGTCCTCCCTGTGAAGAACTAATCTATCTGCCACTGGCAATCTGCAAAACAGCCAGGAAAGGCAGGAGCTATCTTGTTAAATATTGCCTATCTTGGCTATCTGGGGCGAGGAGTAACATAATTTCTTGCTAAATGAAGAGGTCAATGACTTTATTTTTACCTATATTAAAATTCAAAGTTTATAGGTATTTTGTATTTTATAGGTGTGGCAACACACATCTGATCTAGCATGAACTGGCAGGCACCCAGCTGAAACACAGCGGGTGTTACCCACAGCACTGATATCTGCCCTGTACCTTTAAAAACTGGTCTTACCTACCATTAAAGGAATACCGTAAATGTCAGTCAAGGCCTAATTAGTGTCTGTAAAGGTACTTCCTGGCAATAATTGATTTCTTAATCCAGATCCAAATCTGCTCTACTGATATTCTTTAATGACTTTCTGAAGTCAGTGATAACAAATTGGATAAGAAAAGATGTTTTCGTCAATCTGGAGGATTCACAGGAGACACAAAGACTGAGTTAACGTGATGCTGTTGCCAAGAGTGACTGAGCAAATAGTGTTTGCAATTACAATTCACTTCCCTAACTTGGTTTCCAGCAATGCAGCAGCACTTTAACTTTAATTATGGCTGCCCCAGAGTAAAAGAGGGGAGAAAAAAAATTGCTTTCCATTACTTATTCGTTCTTTCGTCTTTCACACTCAGCAAACTCAATCATGTAATTAAACTCTAAAGGCTATTTGCTGACAACCTGTGGTCAAAACGTAACGGAAAATGATAACAATGCTCAAGCTAGGTTCCCTGCTTCCTGTAGTGCCAGTTTCTGGCAAATTGCTTCCCCATACAAATTACCGTGCACCATAATCACATCACTTGGAATCAGAGTGTGATGTGTAGGTAGGCAGCAGCGTTTAAAATTTTGCTATTAGAACTACTTAAAGAGGAGTTGCACTAATAGCCTATTCTTCCAATACCTTCTATTCAGGCAGAAGAAAGGGTAAATTCAGCCATTGCACTGGCTGGCAAACATTGGTGTCTCTTTCCAATTTTCTACTCAAAACTCAAATTCAGCTTTAAGAGTAACAGGCCACTGTGACATCTAATTTCAATAAAAGCATTATATAGCATGGCAGGGGGAAGTCTGGGCTCTGTAAGGAAAGGAAAACATCAGAATATTTTCAGACAATCACAGAAAAAAAATAAATTACAAAGATTTGAGAATATTTATGTCATAAAAAGCATTCTCAATATTGTTTTATATTGCTTTCTGACTTGTATCTGCACACTGTAATATACAGACATATAAATTGTTTTTTTCTTCTACCACTGAAAAATCAAATAAATGAAGAAAAGACTTCTGATGCACTTTGTAAAACCTGCTAGATTTTAATTCTGTAAGTTAATTAAGGCAAATGAGACAAACCTCCTAGACTGACTTCTCGGTCTATCTCTCAGTTGCTAATGTGTCTGGGAAATGACAGCATTCTGAGTCTTTAATGATAAGAAGAACAAGTAAACAGGGATCCAGTATGAATCGGAGGAACCCTGGTCCCATAGCTGCCATAGAGAGCTATGGATCTAACCTGCTTTCGACACAAAGCCATGGGTCCACCATTCCACTGGCCCACCCAAGTGACAGCACTTACAGTGCATGAAGCAGCATGTAGGAGTGGCAAAGTCTCTCAGCTGATACATATCTGGCTGCTACTGTTTGGATTAGTTGTATCCTGCATAATAAAAGTGATTTCTTCTCCTTCCCTCCCTTTAAAGGTAATACCTGACAAAGTTTGTCAGGTGCATGCTCATGGAGACAGCTGCAGCAAGTGGGAACCTTGTGAGGTCTGACCTATAGCAAGGAGATGACAGAAAGACAAGTGTCACACATGACAAAAAAGAGCTTTGTGCACATATTTGTGCAAATGAGAAGATACTGAAAGCTGCTGAGACAAAAAGTGAGCACGGAGGGCAGAAATGCCCCATGAATGTGCAATAGATACTTGCTCTCCAGCTTTGTGGCTTGCCCTGCCTCTCCCAGGAGCTCTGAGCTCCTGCTCTTTACACAAGGCTTCCTTTTCTGGTGTGGTACTTTTGCTATACTCTAAATGCAGCTTTAAAGATGGGAAGTCCCTGATTACTCTTCATGAACTCACTTAAAATAAAAGGCTCGCTCCAGGGGATCTTCAGATTAAAATTATCTTCAAATTAAAACTGGGTGGTTGTGATAGTACTGCTCCACCTGCCCATTGCAAGTTGTGTTTGTGGAGAAGCAGGCAGGCTAAGAATGCCATCCTTGCAGCCCATCCATCCCTGCTCCTGGTGTGGAAGAGGGCTGAGGTGGGGGAATGATAGAGGCTGTGCCTGATCCACCCTGCCAAGCATTCTCTGCTTTCCGTCTCAGTGCTGCATTTGACATTTTTCCTCCACTCAAGCAGGAAAACTGGATGGTTACAAAGTGTACTTGCTCCATATAGACTGATGTAGAGATGCCAAAACCAGCACAGGTGCTGCAAGCTTCACTGAGGGCAGTCAGACTTGCTTTGCTTCTCCAGCTGCCTAAAATCCCATCCCACAATAAAGGTTTTCCTTCTATTTATGAACACTCCTTTCTGTTCCCAGCGTCTAGGAATGCTTCCCAATTCCTACATCATTTTTGCCCATAGTTTTCTTTAGGTATTGACATGTTAGTGAACCTGTTGTAAATCAAAGAGCTGAAAATGTCATTATTTTAATTTTCTGGGAAGCTGCTTGGTTCTTAACACACCCTAATCTTGAATTTCAGCTTTTTTTCCCCAGCCTAGATCTTTTCTAAGTACAGACACACAAAAGCTCCAAATTATGCTGTGGCTTGGTGATACTGAGCAAAATGTGCCCTAGGGCTTAGCCTGAGAACATCAACTCATTTTCTTCAGTGACCCAAGACAGATAACTAGAGACTAGGTTCCCAAAGGTGAAAGGCTGCTGTCACTAAGCCACTGCAGCAACTTAATTGAATGTTTTCTCCCAGCACTAACAGCAGAAAACTCTCCTTTTACTATTTATTCTGTGTTGGGATTAGTATGGAGTATTTGCCTGACTTGTCTCTCCACAAAAACTGTAAAAGAAAAGAAAATGTTTGCCATTACTTCTTGAGTGCCATTCTGACACATCCAAGGGTCATTCACATAGCCTTCCAGTCACTGTAGGTCAGAACTCATTTTGCTTTGGTAAATCACACCCAGGGTGGCTTTGTTGCATGTTATGACCTGTACCAGATCCACAGATCTTCAGGCATCTAAACTAAAGAGCACAAATTCCATAGAGCCTTTTATTTCTGTTTTCCAGTTGTTTTTGGTTTGGTTTGTTTGTTTTTTGTTTCCCCCCCCCCCCTTGAAGACAAAGATAAAGATGTCATACATAATATTTTGCTTCCTTTAGGCGTCTCTATTTCTAATTTGCCATTTAAGTGAGGGAGGAGCCTGAAGAAGGAATCACCAGGATGTTCATTAATTTCCCAGTAGGGCTATGCAGATCAGTTCACAGCCTAAACATGGTAACACTCGCTTTGCTTCCCTGCCCCTTTACAGGCACACCCTCATAATGGAGATAGAGGAGAGATAATAAGAGAGGGAATAGGCAGCTCTTCACTGTTTGTGAAACTAATGAGCCCCTTCATTTGGTCTCATTATAATTATGCCACCTCTGGCACTGGGCTTTGGTTCTGTTCCTGGCTGCATCAACATCAATTTTGAGGCACACTGGTGCATTACTAACATACACAGCATCCAGACCTCTTCCCTTCAGCCTGTTTTCTTTTTTTTTTTTTTCCGTGTACTATCTGAGACTTTCCCTTCTTCACTGCTCCCCTCTGAGAGGCACAGCAGCCTAGATTGAAAAGTAATGAGACTATGAGACTATTAATTAGACCTTCTCTAAAGAAGAGGTTTCCTGACTGGGTGTTGTCTCTGTCTCAGTCTTTGTTCTAGGCATGTTTTGCAAGATTAATCCTTGTTTCTACAGCTTAATACAAGAAATTAATATCTGCAAGCAGGAAAAAAAAGTCAGTCTGAGTAAACAGGCTGATTGATTACTCTTGAGGTGAACAGTCAAAGATCATATTGAAAAGACACTTGTCTTCCTTGCACTCCTATGGCATATCTGGACTTTTCTTCTTTGAAAACTAGGTGCTAAGGCAATTGCTGAGTACAGCAAGGGAGAGACAAATGAACATTACATAGCTTGCTTCTCATTTTTTGCTGTTTGCATGCCATCCAGGTGGTAGGGGTGGGAATCTCTTTTCTTGGCTATATAGAGGTCTTCCTGAAATGAGTTTCTGGTCTTAAGCCAGGTTTGAGGAAATGCATCCTCCTATTGAGATTTTATAGTTTAACCACAGGAATTTATTCAACTGTCGTTGAATAAAATTTATTCAGGTTTTATTCAACTGTCGTGGATCAGGATAAGACTGAAAACCCGATACAGGCTCCAGCAACCAAAGCTCAAGATGTCTACAACACCGAGTTGTTTTTTGGATTATTATTGATAATATTTCTTTTTCTTTAATCTGTGCTAACTAAATCAAAGCTGATTATACTCTTACTGGCTGCAAAGTGTCTTAGAGAGACACCTTCCAGTGATATTAATGGGGTGATATAGTGGTCTTGAACTGATCTGTTAAGAAATAAGGTCTTTTAGCCTGTATTATCTCAAGTAACTTATTATTTTTGTTTCCCTGCTAGAAACCAATCAAGTGAATAAGATCTAGCTGAAGGTTAAAAAGGTAATTCCTTTAAAGCTATTAAAAAAAATAAACCCATGAAAACCAACACTATGAAATTTTCCAAGATGTCAAAAGATCACTTTTCTGAATGATCAATAATTTTTCAAGAATTTTTTTTATGTATACCTCTTGTTTTAAGTATGCAGCATGTACTGAAAGTTTGCTTTTGAAGAAAAACAGATATCCCAAAATAGAAATAAATCTGTTGATACAAATGTCATTAAAATTGTATTGTTATTGAACATGACAGCAAAATCCTTTCAAAATGAGTGAAGAAATATCCTAATTAATTAGGTAGTGATTAATTCCTGAATTCACAAATATTACATATTAAATCAGCAAGAAATTTCAGTTATTTTAATGGAGTCTTCATATTAGACCTATGAAAGTCTCTCTTGCTTGTAAAAAAGAAAAAAAAAAAGGCAAATGCTGGGTGCTAGATTGAGATAGGCTGGCACCATTGAGAGAAGGATTCCTCCTTTCATCTACTACACGCAGGAGGATCTGGCTGGGTATGAGAGTGTGGCCTAGATACAGCAGTCCTAGACAAAATCTACCTCAATATCAAAATTCTCTTTCCTGAAGGAAACCTACAGAAAAACTTGACAAATGTACGCAATTGAAAGTAACCTTTTAGAATAGGCACAATCTGGATTTAGACTAGAGTGTGGAATTGGAAAAAAGATTTTAAAAATCATTTGTCATAAAGAAGGATAAGTAGATGGCTACTCTGATTCTTCTGGACCTTTGCAACATTCAGGCATGCTGAGCATGACATGTTGCTGTCTCACGTAAGAGAGAAAAAATGTCTCTTCATCAAAGGATACATCCAAGCATGCAGCTTCCCACATTTTACTACTGATTTGTGGGACTGAGGAAGAAGAAAGGATCCATTGTCTTTCCTTTAGGTGTCTATGTATGATGTCTAGGTGGACTGGTCAGATAACATCAACATACCCAACAAGATATAAACAGAAATACACCCCGAGTACATGGATGAGAAGGAGTTGGCAGTCACACAGGGACAAGTTAGAGTGCAATGTCTGTGAAGAGAGAAGCCTGGTTCACAGCACTGTTGGTCAGCTCTGCTTTGGAGGTCTGTTGGACTCCTTTCTGTACAAAGCTTTCAAGAGAAACATCTCAGGTTAGTGCTTTCTAATACTCTCAAATGACTGGGCTAATGACCTCATCTTGGCAATTCATAGCCTTGTTACCTTTTGGCTGAACTACCTTAATGCAATACATGTGTTTTAAAAGTGCTTTCCGTTTTGTTTTACTGCATCTCTACTGTGAGCTAGTACATGCCAAAGAATATAGCTTGTTTTCCTTAAAAAAAAAGATTTTAAGGATTTGCTGCAGGGTCTTTTACATTCATTTGCTCTGAACTGGAAATTAATTTATTTCTCTCAACTTTGGTACCAAACTCTCCATATACTTTCCCATAAAAGTTTAATAAGAAGTAACATAAAGAGAAGAGACTCTGTTTTGGGATTCCTGGTAGCCACAAGTTGTGCATGTGTTGTCCTGCATACTAGACTAGCATGTAATCTTTTCAATTAAAGACACTTTACTTTCTTGACCTTTAGCTCATACAGTTAAGCAGAAACAAAATCTCACTATGTGTGAGATAGGTTAAAATGCTTAGTATCCTCTAAAAGAAAAAAATATTATCATTACAGCAACTCCGCTCACGAGTTTCATAGACAGCTTTCTAGTCAGCACAAATGTGTGAATTCCCTGCTCCAATACCTCTGGAACTCTGAGGCTTGCTGCTTCAGCCCGGATCTAGAGTCTTGCACCTGGCAGTGACCTGGTCCAGCCACTGGGGTACTGTCCTAATAACTGATAAAAGATTTCACATCCTATACACAGGAAATATTGAGATCATGATTAGTCAGTAAATCTTCACACTTCCTCAAAAATTCCTTCTTCCTGTGTTTAAATTTCTGGTATGTATCGTTAAAAAGAGCCTTTGGCAATGAGAAATCTCACTCCATCATTAACAAGCATCATAAGAGTCACAAAGAATAAGAAACAAAACAAAGCTTTTTCATAAGAAATGAAATAAAACATTTAAAAAAATCTTGAAAGTCACTAATTTTCTTGTTTTGTGACCTTCTCATTAAACGTAGTATGTCTCCAAACCAATTTGTCAGACACGTATCGAAGACTGAAATGGAGCCGCATACAATATCTTTGTATCAGACAAAATAATACAAAGTAAACAAAAAAACCCTGAAAATAGTCCTGCTAAGAGCTCTATGAATAAAAAGAACAGTGAATGAGGAGATAAGGTGATCTGAGTGAAAATAACAGGTTGTTCTGTTTTTCTCTGCTTGAATTTATTCAAGCAAACAAAATGTAGAGCCTTGTTTTTAAACTTGGCTACTACACCCATAGACGTTTAGTCATAGAACACTTTACAACATCTATTTCACTTGACAGAAACCATAAAACTTTCCTAACTTCTCTAACAAACTTTAAAAGTACAATAAAAGCTCCAAAGCTAGAATTATTGCCAAGAAGCCAATAAGCCACTTTCCTGACATAGCAGGGAAAAATTCAATAAAGACCCCATCTAAATCTAAGCAGACTACTGTGTCCTTACCACAGGAGGCAGCAAAAAATGAGAAAAATCCAAAGTCTACCAGTCTGAGCAGAAGAAAAAATTATCTTCCAGCCCCAAATTTGACAGTTATATTGTGTGAACTGGGTACTAAATAACTATCAGTTGATGAAGTGTTAGAAACACTGGAAAATTCTGGCCTTTCACCATATTTCTGTAAGCTCTTCTCATGGGTCAGAGGATTGTGGAAAGAAAATCCTTCCAAGGATTTAAGTGGAGAAACAACAACATAGACAACCAATGGAAGCCTGGACTGAATGGACCAGTACAAAACAAGCAACATGCAAACAACAATCCAAACTATTTTAAATCCTTTTATTAGTAGAATTTCTTCTTCCAGCTTCATGAACTCCATCTCAAATTCTCTCATGCTCTGCTAGCCCCAGACATCATTCTTCTGATTACTAGAAACCTTCTAATTTCCAGTCTAAATGCATTAATTACTATTTGATAAATAGTCACTCTTTAACCTTCTCTTCCTCCTTATTGATAATTATCCCTCAGCCCTAGATGTGTGTTTTGCCAATTATGAGGCCCAGAAGAAAGAACATGGCCCTCAGCAGAAAACAGACTTTACCATCCAATTCCAGTGAATACAGGAAAGATATAATATGATTAACAACAGAGGGAACAAACAGATCAACATAACTACTTATAGTAGATAACGTAACTCAGGAATAAGTAAGCCAAGCCAGGGATCCATTAAAGGAGGAAGGAATAAATCAAGCCAAAAGTCTAGTCACAATCATGCAAAAGTCACTACAGTAGTTGCCAAAGAAAAACATTGTCCTGTCCAGTAATGAGGAAACCCTACACAAGACATCCATCCACAGATAGACTTCCCAAGTACACTGCAAGCAGAAACAGCTCTTATACTATCAACTTCAAAGTCAGGACACCTGGTGTTAACTTGCCACTTATTTTCACCCAGGGTTGGCCAGGCCTTGAGAGAAACCCAAGAGGAAGGTTTCTCCTGCTATTGAAGGATCTTATGCCTGGTTGTTGGAATCACCCATATGCCAACTTTGATTCAGGGCTCAGGGATTAGACCCGAGCACTTCACTGCAATTATCCACGTCCGTTCACTCAGCTTTCTTCTAGCTAGTTTCATAAACCAGGCTCTCATTTCAGAAGAGAGATATGTCATTCATTTCATCATCCCATGAGGTTTTCTGTGCACGTGTTTTTATTACATTTATCTTTCTTAAGCAATGACAACCAGAACTAAATGCATTCCTAATTATTTTTCTTGCATATTTTTGTATATATTCTACAATTGCATCCTGAACATTATGAAATCCGTGTAATATATCTTGAAATTTTTACAGCTCCATTCTGCAGCTCTGCCATTTTCCAAACAGATCAGTCAGGCAACACACCTTGGTGTCTTTCCTATCCTGTCACCTCCAGCTGATGAGTTCTAACTGAACCTTAAGTCCACACAGAGATTTTTGACCATACTTTCTAAGCTTAGCAAGACTTTTGCATGTTCTTGTGTTATGACTTTAAATAATACCTTTATATTGTCCACGGTCAACATTTCATTTGTAAGTGCTTGAAAAGATGTCTGTCAGAAAGACCAAAACTACCAAATATATGGTATCTTTCTAAACCAATTCCTTAGCCTGTTTTTGAATCTGAAATATTAATTTGCTAGAACAAGAGAATATAAATAATTTCTATATGTATATAAGCACGCTGGGACCTGTCTCCAAATTATCCTCATTAAGCAGGGAATGAAGGGATTTGGATTTTTATGAAAATTGCTCTATTATCCACAGTGGAATAATTCACTAATTTAAAACTGTAAGTTGCTGACAATGATTTAAATTATCAGCCTCATTAACAGGGTAAGGTTATGACTCCAGGTTAGGAGAGTCAGCAAAAGGTGTTAAAAGGCAAAAACTGTGACTGAACTGTGGTTCAGTTGTCTGTATGTGTAAAATAAAGGTCAGAAGGACAGACATTACAGCAAAAATGTGTTACAGCTCAGTAATAAAATTATAGTGTGTCCTGTTTGTGAGGATAACCTGCTTTGCAAAATGGTTTTCCTTTTTTCATTTTTAGAACTATTTGAGGTCTCATTTTTTAGAACCATTTGATGTCCAATCATCATGTCTTGACTTTTATCCGAAATTGGTTTGGAATTCTGAATTTTACCCAGATTTCCTTGTAATTGCTTAGGTCTCTGATATTCAATAATTTGGAGATTCCATTTTCAAAAATGAAATAGAAAAGCATCTTTATGCAGAAGAAAAGAAAGATTTTCAGAAGATTTAGTTTCTATAAATACTGGCCTATTTCCTGTTCAGTTGAAAATTTCTGTAATATGGGATGTATCTCAGTAGATAATTCAGACAGGGTCACAGAGGTTTCAGATTTCCTATTGGAAATTGCCAATTAAGAGATTTTACACTGAGTTCATTTTTACTCAGTGGCACATCATTCTAGAATGACAAATTACAGAAAGATATTTAATACTATATCATAAATGATGACAAAAACTCAAGCAGCTTTGGGTGGGCTGAGACTAAGGTTCAATTGATACCAAATGCTTTGATATTTATCCTCCCTAAAACAAGATATATGTTTCAGAGCTAGCTAGATCTCCATGCTCCAGCACTAATAAACACAGAAATAGAAGTGATCCATCCCCATACTTAGAAAGTCCCCAAGAGCACTTATGAGGTTTGAACTTTTCAAGTGTATGATCAAAGCTGAGTGGAGTGGTTAGAAAGGCTCTTGTTGACATTGCTGGGCTCTGGAACAGGCTTGATGTGTTGACAGCTAGGGAGACACTCTGAAACTAACTGAAAATAAATTTGAGGTCTGATAGGACACTGTGGCAAAAAAAAGATACCATTGCTTCATTTGCATCCATGTCAAGAAATTATCTCTGAGCTGTCAGTATCAGTATCTCGTTTAAGTTTCTGGCTCATCTCTCACCAAATGTCTTTCCTTTTTTATGTATGACAATTGATTAGTAATAAAAAGCAACAGGGTCATAAAAGTAACACTCTTTGCATCTATAATACAAAATTTTCTTGTATGCAACCAAGTCTTATCTTCTTCAAATAATATCCACCACACAACAGATAAAATGGAGACAAATCAGTTTTTTCTAACATTGGGCCTTTGTACTTCAACATTCCCTTACACAGCCTTAGCATTAGTTAGAAATTTTCAGCTTTCTCCTAATCTCTGATCCACCTTAAAAGCAGCAGTCACATTCCAATCGATCTGGTGAGATGAATGTTATTTACACTTCAGTTTGCACCTCTTTCTAAGATTTCATAAGAGAATAAATCCACACTTCCAGGGACGGCTGTGCGTGAGGAAGTCTGGGGCTGTTAAGCAGAAGTGTTAGACATCTATGGGAATGTATTAGTGTGGGTCACACCTCCATTTTAAGATTTTTAAGAGACAGCAAAAGCATAAAAGACAGCAAGATGACAAAGAGAGATGGTCTGCATGTGGTTCTTTTCTGCTTTGGAACGGTTTTGAAATTGTTAAGCATTGCTATCCAGCAACCTAGATGGCTCACACCATCTAGGTGCTCCTAGTCAAATAAAGCTTTGATGAAATAACTCCTTTAAATTAGATATATGATTTCCATGCTTTGTATGCAGTGACCAGAAAATTCCTATTGCCAATCAGGTTTCAAAACAAGGATTGGTAAAGACAATGTTGTAGTACTCCTAGTAAACAAAATTCATTAGAGAAGCAAGATAAAATTGACAGCACTCTTCCAAACACACCATACATACATGGGGACAGGTGGGAACAATCCTGAAAAATCTATACTAAAACAGAGTGGTACATTGTACCACTTTTTAGTGCTAACTCTCCCCTTCCTTTTTTCTGCCTGTCTTTTCCTACATTCTAGTGTCAGCGGGTTCCCTAACCGTCACAAAAGTAACATAGAAAACATCATTACTGTGAGTTCTCCAGATAAATCTGCTTGTGGGTCCTGCAAGCAAAACCAAAATGAGTAGTCAAATCTCTGGGCTTGCTTGAGTTCCAACTGCTGCAACACTTACATCAGCACATAGCCTTCTTTGTATTTGTCTGATTCTCCAGAAAGCTGGTCTAGAGAAGAAATCTGTTCAAACTCTGATCTTATATTCAGTGTTTTTGGACATCTTGGTTATGCTGGAGAACCCACGTTCCAGGGCAGTGTTGAGGTCATATCTGGTTTAAGCTGTCACAGAGTTCCTTGAAGAGAGTTGCTGAATTGCCCAGTTGAGCTTGACTTTGTAATGGTAAAGCAGCATAAAATGATAGCATTTAGCAAAGAATTTGACTTCACTGGAAATCAAACTAGTCTTTTTTCTTCCAGGTGTGGGAACTGCACACAGCTGAGGTCTGTATGCTGTTCTTCAGCCAGATCCTGGGCCAGATGATCAAGAGTAAAATGTTGTAAAGCCCAGTCTTCTCACTCCATACCAGTGTAGTCTGTGCTTCTTCTGCCATCTGCTTGTATGATATAAAATTATATTATCGTTAACAGACAGACCAGCAACCAGACTCCTCCCTCCACTGTCACATCATGCACCAGAGATCCAAAATGCCAGAAAACCAGAGGGAGGAACAAGTCATTGCACTCACTCACTATGGAGAATGCGAAGATGGAAGCAAGCTGGCCAAGGAACCATGCCATGGGAGATGGAATCAGTCCAATTACACAGTAGTTTCCCAGAGAGAGACTCAAGATCATACCCCACAATCCTGTTAACTCCAATTGCTATGATGAGTCAGGGAACCCCTCCAATAACCAGAACCCCTACACAACACATTCACTACATAGACAGGCCTCCAAACTCCACTGCTATCAGAACCAGTTCTTATAGAGGTGGCTTCTTGAATGTGAAAGGTGGAGGAAACTGGTGGTGATCTCCTAATCAGTTCCCACCCAAGGCTGGCCAGAGCCTGGGTGAAAACCAGTCAGGAGGTTTTCTTGCCTGTTTGTGGACATTATCCATGTGCCAAACTTTATTCAGGGCTGGGGGTTTAAACCCCAGCACTTCAGGGCTTTACTCATAAGAAATTTAAAAATAGTCATTGTTGAAATGAAACTGTTTATTTGTGTACCTTACAGATTTGATTGACCAGGAATCCTTTTATTTTATCTTGTAATTAAACCAAACAAAAAAGTCCAGGCATCAACATGCATCTATATTCAAAGGAAGTAAAACTTACTTTGCTCTCTTGGCTTCTGCTAGGTGTGCAAACATAAAAAATAATAAATAAATAGATAAATAAATAAAAACAAAACAAAAAAAAATAAGAAAACCCAAACAATCCCATAGTTTAGTTGTGTAAAATGGGGAAAAGGCAAGAAAGCTGCAGGCACTTTGGCAGCACTTTTTTTTGTCACATGCCACTACTAGCTGAAGGCTAGCAGTCAAGCCCTTAAAACTTAAAAAATAACCCCTTGAAACTGAAAAGCTTTTGAAACTGAAAAAGAACAGATTTTTAAGATGGAGAAAAAGGTAAAGACAGAGGCCAAAGAAGAGATTCAAAGAAGGAAACGGTGAGTGATTATATTAGCTAGAAGGGATGACTGTACCTGTGAAAACACTTTGCAAAAGGTTGCTGGGTTCAGGATGTTATGTTTGGGTCTACAGACAAAGAAAGAAAACCATAATTCTCTCTCATTTTTCTCTTATATTTGTAAAAATACTAACTAATGGGAGTGTAAGAATTGATCAAGAACTGAGAGCAGTTCTAAGGAGAGTACAAAACATGGCTCCATGTCTTGTACAAACTGTATACACAGCAGATGCCTGCCAAATCATCTGGCTTCATGTGTTGTTGTCTCACTGATCTGCCTAACTGCCAATACCAGACACCTGGCCAGGCAGGGTGATGTGGTAATCAGCCAACATGAAGACTGATCTGCAGCAGTCTGTCTGTGATGGACTCTGAGAAAGAAGGAATGATTTTGCACTTACTAAACACAATGGGAACGTTCTCCCTTTTTCACAAAGTGAATTAGAGGTGTCTTTTGATTTTAAGGGCACCACAATATTAACATGGGTTTGTAGCAATCATTCTGCAGCAAATGTAAAAGAAGTGAGCGGCCCGGAAGAGATGAAGTAAGGTCTCAATGAGGGTTTTGTCTTGTGCAACACAAAACATTTCCCCTGCCTTTCTTGCTTTGAGTATGTCTGGCTTGACTTTAAACCAGCCCATCCAGTATTGTCACAGAAACTCAATTCTGTCTATTCACATAGCACTGCAAAT
>NW_008620915.1:0-23649 GCF_000691845.1 Merops nubicus | reverse complement strand
CCTGCTGAAGCAAAGGCTAAGAAGAGGACACTATTTTTAGAATGAAAGTGAGTTTAACAAATGGATCGTAGCTAAGGCAGCATGACAGCCCTGCTGACTAATTAATAGAGACACCAAAGGTGATTTTGTGACAGAGCCAGAGTCACTACGGCACTGTGCCTTCAGATAGGTGGATTTTGCAGCTCTGCTGTGTTGTCCAACCAGAAAAGCCACCCCAAATATACTATGAACCTGGTCCAAACATGCTCTAAGATAGCCTGCTCTTAGACAAAAATTAAAATGTTTCCTTGTTTTGTTTGGCTGAGTTCTTTCTTTTAGTCCCAGCATTAATCAGAATCCTTATTTCTTGTAGTCTTTCCCTCTTTTGTTATTCACGGAAGTTTCTAATAACTGCTGAGGTGGGCCACAACAGACTGGACTGAAGCCCTCTAGCTACAGAGGAGGACCAAAACTCCTTCTCTGTAGAGTGACAGGTGAAAGCATTGGCACGAAAGTGGGACAAAAATCAAAACCAGAATTGGGACTTGATGTTTTATTCAAGAGCATATCATGCAATTCCTGGACAAACCATGTCCACTCTTGTGCTTGAAGGACTTTATGAGTGCCCATTTTTTTTAATACTTGACATAAATCATTGAAAAGAAAGTATATGAGGCTCTTCACTAACCTCTGCCCCAAATTCCCCATGGATCTTTTTTAGGAATATAGAATGTAATTCCCTGGAATCTCATTTTATAGCAAACAATTTTATGATCACAGTGTTTTCCCACAAATGAACTAGCAAGACAGAACTGTCTGCAAGACAATCTCTCCATGCTCTTTTCTTTTGAATTCCTGTTAAGCTTGGAAGAATCTACATGCCTTTAAAAAGGCATTTTCTTCTGCAGGCCATCCTGTTTCAGGAAGTTCTCAGCTCACCGTTACTAAGCTTCTTTTTTGAAATTATCTCAGGAGCAACTCCCCAGGGAAATTACTGCAATCCAATCACCACAAATGTAAATTAAATCAGCATCAAATATAACCACAGTGGTTTGTGTTTCTCTCTGCTCCTTTCTCCCTTTGAGAAATCTAATTCTGGAACTACTGGGATTTTACTCTGCACCTCTCATAAGGAAATAGCTGTAATGATCTGAGAGCACATACAGTCTGTAGGAAACCACAGTACAACATAGTTATGGTTCTTATTCTGATTCATGAGTTCAGCAGTGTTCCTTCTGCTTAGCCTCTCTCCTCCCCAGCCTTTGCCCTATATTTTCTGTGGTAAGGTTAAAGTTGGGAATCCCACTGCCTGTGTGAGACCCTGTTTACAACATCCCACATAAGGAAATTGTGCTTCCTTGTGTGCAGGTTTGGAAATACTCGTCATATGAGTTGAGATTTCAAACTGATCAGCAAAGCATTGGGTTGGCAATACTCTGAGAGATGTAGCATGTTCTTCACCTCACAGATAAGTAAGAGGCAGAAAGTTTTTCAGGCTGGGCAACTGTAATGTTAATTGGGAAAAGCATCAGGTTCCACATATTAGCAAACACTGAACTAAGAAAGGGAAATGGATAGGTGGTTAGAAGGTGAAGGAATGATGAAGAAAATAAAAAGCCTTTGGAATTAAATATCACAAGAATAAAAGTACGTGGATTACGCAAAATCATCACTTTGATCTCAATCTTCACACAAGAACAAACTTGGGTTCCTGTAGCAAATATGTACATGCAAGTCTGATAATTCAGATAGATACCAAGCAAACTAGTGAAATGCCTTCAGTTGTGTGTCCCAATTCACTAGTTGGTCTGTATCATCATGCATCTTTGAAAAAGCCAATATTAGAACAAATTACTCCAAGTGCCACGTTTAAGATTATTTGACAAGTATTGGATGGTACGTAGAACAATGATGTTCTTTCTTCAAAAACAAAGGTCAGTTGATGTCCATACAACCTGCAATGATAAATCTTGTGATTACAAACAAAGTATATATTTCACACTTATTAGTTATTCTGTATCACTCTTTATGGGGGGGAAAAATGTTCTGCTTAGCAACAAAAATGTTATTTCCCTATCTCCCTAACAAATGCTATTTAAACAGTTGTTACAAATGTTGAGAGAATCTGTGCACTCACCAGTTACACTTCAGTACTTTAAATATGAGTATTCAGGGTTTAAAACTTGCAGCAAACCTCCAGTCGCCAAACATAACACAATCTTACTCTTCTGCCATTTACAGAACAGTGTTCTATTCACATTGTGTCAAAGTGTATCACAGCTATTATTATTATAATTATTAATAACTAATCTTTAACATTTAAATGATAGCCTGATGTATGAGTAATAAAGAACAGATAAAACCAAAGTTTTTCACAGCCCTGAACAACCCTGTAAGTCTAAAAAGAAATATTAAAATAGTAGATCATTTTTTCTCAACATCTGTACATAGATGTACATAATTCATTTAATCCTGCTCAGCAAGACTATATCCTTTCTGAATATGTATTAGGTAGGAATGGTAAGTATCATGCAAAATATTTCTCTTGAGTTACAACAAAACATTTTGCTGATGTTAACATGAGTAGTTGAACGTGTGCAGGCATCATCGAGCAGTTTATATTGACAGCCAGTGTTGGTGTCAACGTATATTGATGTTAGTGGCTATTGAGTTCTTATGTCTCGGCACAAGGATGTAATACAGCTGGGCCATAACAAAAAAGTCTTTTATTATGTATGTGTTTGTAAATGTATACATACATTATGTATGCATAAGTATAGGCTTTGACATATTTCCATATTTCCAAGTTTTAAGTTTTCTAAATATCACTTGTCACTACAATGTTGCTACTGAGCACCTCTATCTCTTCTCAGAAAGGAAAGATTCTTTATGCAGCATTTATAGATAACACTGTTTAATTTCCATTAAGTGATGAAAAATTCAGAACATTTTAGAGGTAGAAAAGGTGAAAGAATCAGTGCAACCATTAAAAAATTTCTGGCAAATAGTGAAGGTCATAGAAAAATCAAAGACACTTCTGCCAATTGTAAGCATAGGCAGGAATAGTAAGAAGTAGTTAAAAAGTGCACTTAAGTAGGCAGCTGTATTCCAATGGATGGCATCATCCAAGGAGTGATAGAGGCACAGACTGGTAATGTAATGTAAGCAATTAGTTCTGGCAGCTACAAAAGAACTGGTGAAGCAGAAAAATCAGTCTCAAGAACTAATCTGTATCTGCACAATAGCTATGTCTTGATAACACATCTGAAACATGGCAGTTCAAACAGACAGGACAGATGAGCTGTATGGATGCCTCAGATAGCTGTCACCCGCTAATGACTCTTAGAGCCAGGTGGAAGCAGGGAATTATCATTTGGGAAAATTAAAAGGGAATACAGGCAAACCACCTACCACTTAAAAAAAAGTAAAATGTGCCTCATTGGGTGGGATCAGAAAACAACATGACTTAAATTTCAATTTTACAGAGCAGTTTTCACACAGAAAACTGCTGTTATGCATCAGTAAATGGAAAGTATTGTATGCACTTACAATACACACTGGCTCTGACTCTACAAATCACTTATACATATATTTAGGTTTGTACAGATACACCATTCAAATAACTTACTTATAAATTAGTCTTGTCTCGATTATTCTTTTTACTGTTTTTGTCTGCAGAGAATTATGTAAGCAACTTTCCCAATTAGCCTCTTTCTAGGTGATCTTGACCAAGTCACTTCTCTATTTTTCCATCTATGAAATACAGCAATAGCACTAATATTCTCTATGAAATACTCCAAGTGCCATTGGACAGATGATATTATTCCAATATTAAGCCTTTTTTATCAGCCTGGTGTATCTGAATGAGGGAAAGTATCTACCTCTGTAGCAGTGTGCTAGGTACATAATGCAGTATATCTATTGTACTGTCTGTGTTTGAGGAACTCTGAGAGGATTTACTCCCAGCTGACCTAATTTACTTTATTTTGTACTGAAAGGTGTCTGGGTGTGTGTAAAGGCTGGAATCTTACCTAAACACAAACCTGCTCTCCACCAGAGAACTGCTGTGCTCCAGCCACCAATGGACTTTTAGCCTGCTGCAGCAGGCTGGAGCTAGCCTGAAGCAAAATCCCCAACATACATGCAGTTTGGATCTCTGCATCAACTATTTCACTCTTCAGATATACTCCTATGAGGTCCTTTGTGGGTTTTCTGGTTCATGGTAAACGTTGAGCTCATGCTGATACCTGAGACATGAACAGGATCTCTCCCTTTGTCTAGCTATTTGTTTCTCCCAGAAATAGGAATGTAACATCCTGGACACATCTCTATAATACCTGACCAAAAAAATGGCCCAAGATGTTAAAAGCTGTTGGGTAGGAGGGAGGTAAAAGGAAGAAGAGAATCACAGATTGAAAGTAGATAAATCTCAGCCAACAGGCTGAAAAAACTTTCTAAAACACAGTCCTGAGCAGTAAAATTAAACATCTTTTCAAACAGCTTGTCTAAGATAGACATTAAGGGTTTTTTTTAAACATAGTCCCACACTAATTTTGAGAATTTAAAAGGATATTAGGGTGGATTTTTTTTCTGTAATACCGTGTTTGTGATGAGCAAATTTAAATTTGTTTGGATACTCCAAGCTGTACATTCCCACAGCTTGAAATATTTGCCTTCAGACCCAGCTCAGTATTCTGTACTTAGATCACTTGGTTTGGAAAAAAAAAAAAAAAATTATATAACCTACTGATGCATTAATCCAAACCAAGAACTTATGTAGGACAGTTTATTTTTAATTAAAATATTCCATTAGTATTTTTGGATGGTTTGGAAATGAGTGCTGTCTCTAAAGTCTTTACCTGCCTTTAGCATTTGCACCCAGGCACAGGGGTTTCCTCCATGGCCCATCACTGCTCTGTCGTGGTGTGAAGGGGCCAGAGCAGCAGCTCTTGGCAGGGCCCAGTATCTCACCCACCCTCTGTGCCAGCCCAGGGCCACGTCTGCCCAGTAGCAGGGCTTGGCCTACCACAACAGATGCACCACCATAGCTCACTGGTACCAATATTCCCATAACACCACTGGAAAGTAGCCCAGGCACAACACTGTTTTCTCATCACTTGTTCCATACCTGGGTTTTTTTTGTTTGTGTTTTTGGGGTTTTGTTTTTTTTTTTTGTTTTTTTTGGTTTTTTTTTTTTTTTTTTTTGGTTTGGTTTGATTTGGTTTGGTTTGTTTGTTTGTTTCAGGGGTTTTTTGTGTGTGTGTGTTTGTTTGTTTGGTTTGGTTTGTTCTGGTTTTTTTACTATTTTGAAAACCCATAGTCATCTCCTCCAGTCTTCTGTTCACAAATAACTCTATTTTTCAACAGCAAGATTTGGAAATTATTTAGGATGATGTTGAATTTAAGGCATTTATTCTCATCTCTAAAATGTACACTGTTAGCAGTGCCTAGAGCACAAAACCATCTCTCTTGCAATTGACTCCTAGCTGTGTCAGCAAGAGAGACACTAAGTCTGCCATACTGCCCGAAGAAGCAGTGCCACAAAGAAGCAAGGACAGAGAAATCTGTCTAAAATTTCATCTGTTCCTTCACTGCTCTGAGGCAAAGGGCAGGTATTTTTACAAGTCTTTACAGGGGAGTGTTGTTCAGCTCTTGATAAAGTATACACACTTTGAAAGTTATTTTTAAAAAACATTTATTTTTCAGTGTTTCCCAGTCTAGACTGCACAAATTTTTTACAAGACAGGAATTTTTAAAAGGCCTACTGAACTTCCAACTGAATTTATAATTGAATGAAATACTAAGTATGATAGTGGATGGCAAAAGACTTTAGGAACCTTCTGAAATTCATCTTTAATTTACAAAAATTAAATTGTAAAGTCAGAAAATCGGAAAGAAAACTCCAGATTCTTTGATTAGGTATTTTAAAAGTACCTCAGTTCAGCCTTAGCTGTGGATCTCTGAGTGGCATTTATATAATACATAGATAAAAAGATTTACTCTTCTTTCTTCCCTCTGCTACCAACTTAAAAGAGAAAAATACCTTGTATAAAATGTCATATCAAAACACAAAGCCCCTATTCAGATTTCTTTTAAGAATTATCACAGCTTCCCTTCGTCTACTTCCTACCTGTTTTGGTGTGAGTATGTTAGTAAGGTATTCAATGAACAATTACAGAGCATGGAATAATTTATAAATTCACTTATAATAGCACATCACACCATCATTTCACACAGTAATTCTGTTGAGGGAAGCAAAACATTGGTTCCCCATTATATAATATCCCATAGCATGGGGCAAAATGTCTCAAAGTCAACCCATGTCATCACAGTAGTTGCTTAGAGGATTCAGTTCTCCCCTCCCCCCCGGCATGTGGCACATGTGGCCTCGTGGAAGGAACTTGGGTCAGAGATGGCATTAACATAATCCACCCTCAAGGATGGATTTTGGTGGGTGCTGTGGCTCCAAGATCTATGTAGGTTAGTGTGTGCCAGCCTGTCCCACAGGGAAAATCACAAGCTTGACTGTGCATACACCATGGGTCCTCTGCCACCAGCTCGCCTCTCCCCTGTGCCTTTCAGAAAACTTATTTCTTTGACACACACAAATTTACCAAAGGAAAGCAAGAATTACCTTAAATTATGGATGCTTTCTTTTCTCAGATATATTAGTAGCCTTCTTGCAAAAAACACTTTTGTAAATGTCATGATGCACTGGAATCAATCGTAATACATACCCTTTAAATAAAACAACAAAGTAATTCCTGAGAGCCATGGTATTTCAAGACATCCAGAGTAAACAGAAAATTTTATTGGTGCTTGGGTTTATTCTCGGGTGACTCAACAAGAGAGCAACACAAGAAAAATCTGTGGTTGTAGCTGAGACATAACCGGGAGGAGATTTTACTATGTATGCATTCTGCTCTGCATGGGAAGGGAAGATAAAGCCAAGTGTGGTTTCCTGAAAATGTGTGACCAGTGGATTATTTCCCGCTTAATACAACATAGCTAAATGTGTCTAAGTTTCTCCAGATGGATGTTATTTATGAAGAGGGGAAAAGATAAAATTAATAGGAACATCAAATATGTGCTGAAAAGTTTCCTGATTAAATATTATCTGACCTCCAAATGTTCTTCCTCTGCATTTCCTGCAGCAATTTGGCTATTAGTCAAGCCTTTAACTGCTCCTTCTACAGAAATGCAGATGTCAGGTTTATAAATATCTGAATCAGAGACGGAATTTAAACTTCATGTTGATTTAAATGCTGTTCAACAAGGTGACTTTTTTTCAGGGACCTGATGTCCTGGCCTTATCTTTTTGCATCACTCCCTAGGCAAAAGCAGGAGCACACGCTTTTTGCACTCGAGATTTGTTCATCACGGCCAGCTATTAATCACCCATAGTACCAGACAGAGGGATCACTTGGAGTCCATGACCATAGCCAACTGCTTTTGTTACAGCAGGAGTTCTTTTTTTAGATAAAAGTCTACAGACCACGGTGGTGACCAAGCTATAGAGGTATTTATCATACTTACACTTGCTCACACTCTGCAGTTCAGAGCACTCAAAGAACTGTGGCTCAGAGAAGGAGGCACTAAAGTCCTGGAGTCAAGGGGATTCAAAGGATTTGCAATGACTTCTCCATTTTCTTTCTTCCATCCGTATCATGCCCCTCACTTGAAGTGCATATCAGATAAACTTCTCTTTTTCCAGTTTTTCCCTGCAAAAATATACAAGAATGGAATTGAGAGAGCTTCACCACTGACAAATGTCTGTACTCCAAATTTGCTGTCACTTCAGTAATGTCACTCTCTCTCAAAACTCAAACGTGCTGGGAGTAGCTCATATCTGCAAATCCCAAGAAGCTCTTAAGGCTCGTCATTAAGAGTGTATACTGAGTTGGTGCTTCATAGAAAGCAGAGACAGGAGAGTGAGTAATAGTCTAGGTTAGACAGAATTTCATTAAAATAAATAATACATTCCATGTATGTTCTTAAGCAGTTTTACGAACATGTCAAAACATTTCAGTGATAATTGTGACTATTATTCCTCTTGCTAGACTGTAGCTTTTACTGCTGTGAGCAGAGTTTCCCAGGGATATACTTGCTGTCCCAGAACTCCACACTTCCCACCAGGCAGATCATGCAGGGTGAGTTTGGACCTGGAGGGCAGTAGCAGCCAGCCAGCTGTGCAGCATGGCAAGCTGCAGGGGAACATAGGAGGCTGCAGTGACTCAGAAAACCAGCCCAAATATGGTGTGTGCAAGCAATAGAGAATGAAAAAATACACAATGAACAGTGGGGCTTCAACAATGCCAGTGCTATCAGTTAGCAAACACTGTGAAATAAAGGCCACTTATGAGTCCTAGACAAGGGCTGCAGAAGAATCACAGATGTTACAGGCAGAGCATTCCCACTTAAAAATGTGATCAAGGAGATGCAGCAGAAGAAAGAGGGATCCGTGATCTGCATAGTAAATTCTGTGCCTTCAGTTGAAGATTTGTCAGATTATTGATTTACTGAATTTTAAGGTCTCATATTGTTCTATATGAAAATTTAGATTAATTTGCATCCCAAAGTAACTAGCTGTGTTTCAGCACATTTCAATGGATTTAATCTTTACATATCTGTAGAGAGAACTTCCCTCTCAAAGACAACATAGTGATATCCTGTGAAGTCCAGGTACTGCTCTGGGGAGCCCAGCTGCTTCAGGGTATGCATTAGAAATACAAACAAATCTCATCCCCCGCTATAGGTCAGCATTATTTGCTGCTGAATGCATCCCAGACCCAGATATTTTTCAAAGAATACCTCAAATAGCTGTGCCTTACACTAGGTATTCCTGCCTCAGCTGCAACAGTTGAGTGATCTTTCAGTGCCACAATGGGACTGAAATCCTTGCATAAATGTGCCATGGGACAAGCTCTCCTCAATCACATTGCTCTTTTATACATCCACAAGGACATCAACACTGACTGTGCTAGAGTAAATGCGATTTTTGCAGAGGATGAAGACTGTCAGTTTTGTCAAGCTCCTGCAAATGTTTGCACTCTGAAATGGGTTATGAGGCCACATAACTTCATACAAACACAAAACCACAGTTTTGCTTTGCATTCTATAATCAAATACAAAGACTGGCAAAGTAGTGCTATTCCAGTACAATAGTTTGTGTTGGAAGGGACTTTTAAAAGTCATCTAGTCCAACCCTCAGCTTCCTTGGAAGCATTCCCTTTTCATAAATTACCTTTTACCACCTATAACAACTTAATGAAAAAAATAATAAAAAATTTCTAAAACATCTGTGAGGGCACTCTAACAGTAAACAGATCTAGGTATCAAGGCTAATTTTTTCAATAATTTTGTTTTCAATGAAATTTTATACATTATTAAACTTATTATTAAATGAATACAAAATGCTACTATCCACAACAAAATTTTTTATGGACTGTGTTCACTGGCTGTTTACATATATCCTTCTTTTCCAGAATTCACTCAGTTTTAAGAGAAATGATATTGTCTCACAAAAGACTTTAGTTGTCATCTCATGAAAATGTCAGTTCTCTTACATGTCTCTTAGGCAGAAATAACACAAATTAAAATATGGGGAATCAATTGCTTCAGAAAACCACACTGGGTTTTAAAAACTAAATTCCTACCAATTAAAAAATTTATTTCTCATTTCAAGTAGAATTTAAAGAATCAGAGTACAATGAAATTTTAAATATGCATGTAGGTAGTACAATCCTTACATCTATGGTTTTGCAAGTTCTGTATCATAATAAACCCAAACTCTCTGTTTTTGTCCTGTCTCAGCTTTGACCTACCGCTTGGCTATACACTACAGTATTAGTACAGCAACAAATAAGCTAGTAGTATGTATCTACTGTGAGAAAACTGTAGCACAGTGCCTAAAACATAAGAAGCAAATTCTGCATGCAGTTAAAAGGTGTCCTGACATATTATTACACAAGCATTTTATTTGTTGCCAAGTTATCTGTTGAGATAACAGCAACACCAACAGCCAAGCTGGACACACTGCATTGCTACCATACCCATACATCATGCCAAATAACGAAACTGCAAATACTATTAATTCAACTACACAGCTCATTATGATGAAAAATTTATTTGCAGATACCTCCTTGATTAATGATTAATGTCTGGTTAATCTTAAACATATCGAATGAGAAAGAAACTGAAGTCAATGAGAGGTACCTGACATCAGAGTGAACACGATTTATCACTCCAATGAATAGTCCAAGACATCGTTCAGTATGCATACACCAGACACAAACACTTCCACAACCTCCCTGGAATAATGAAGTATCTAGGAAATACACAAAAGGACAGAAAACTCATGAGGCATGCAGTATAGGTATTTGCATAGACAGTAGACAAAGGCAGCTGTGAGAAAGAGAAAGAAGACATGCCAGCTGAAAAGAAATCCGCTCTATTCTCTCCTGCTTTACTCAGTGGCATTTTAGAAGTTGCCAAAATTTTCAGTACTTTCCACTTCAAAACACCTACCTAGTATACTCAAATGTTTGGAGCTGCATTTGAACTGGACAGACTTAGTCCATATGAGTGCTTTAGAGCACATTCTTTGTGTTACAACTGCTGATATCTTAAACAGATTTCTACAGTACATCTGCCTACAGTATCTGAAGAATTACAAAGGTGTATTAAATAAAAGTGCTCTATTTTGTACTCTGCATTAAACTGTGTTAAGCCCAGTCCTTCAAAAAGTTTGCATATGTTTAACCAGTCTTGAAACGACAAGTAGAGCCTTTGACTTGAGTGGCTTACGTGTAACAGCTGCCACATTGGATCAGATCACTACTCCACCCAGCAGAGCAGAAGGAGAAGGTATCACACGGAACACGTCAGCCTGGCCACTGTGCACAGTCCCTTCCCCTCGTACCACCCCAAACTTCTCGTCTGGAGCACTCTCCTTTGTTGTGCGGGTGCTGAACCTTTCACATAAGCTAAGCTTACGTGATTGAGGGGAGTGCAAGGTTAGTGCTGCATGCACTGCCAAAAGCCCGTCACAGCCAGCCCGGTGGATTCCCTGCCACTGAGTAGACTGTGTTTATAAATATACCAGTCTTACAGTGCTGACAGAGGCCTATTGTTGAAGAACATCCAACAACTGATTTGCAACTATTTTGGAGAAAATTTGTGTAGAAATTCAGTTTCTAGATAGAATTTTGCTAGAATTTATTTCTGTCATATCGCATTTTTAAATGTAACATCTGAGCTAATTGAAGAAAAAATATTACAGTACTTTAAGTTTTTTTCTGGAAAAGGTTAAAATATCTAATTTTAAAATAGCTCTGAATTTATGGTAGTCTTCCAGGGGAAAAAGACTTTACATTTTCACATATTAGCAGCCAAGCACTTCTCTTATAGAAAGAATGATTAAAAAAACCTAAACTGTGGAACAACTAAGAGTTGTTTTTTTTTTATTATTATTATTTTTTTTTTTAATTCTTGTGTACTTACTCAACAGAAAGAGGTGATGGGAATACTAACTAGATGAAGCTTGAATAAAAGTAACAAAAATAAACTAAAAATAAGGAAGAACTTTTCAATTCCAAATGGAAGAGTAAGAAAGGAACTATACTATCACATGCACCTGCAGTAGCTCTAGTGGTCTGCAGCTTTACAAAATCACAATAAAAATTACCATGTAAAATTTGTGAAGCTGACACAAGACTCTGGTTTCTGAAGTAGCTGTCACACAAAGCCCACTAGAGTTTCTTGAGCAGGGAGGGAGCATTAGAAATATCAGTATGACATTGCCTTAAAACAGACTTCTTGCCAAAAATATAAACCACAGAAACATCACCGCTGGACTGGGAAGCATAAGAAACTTTTTTACTTATAGAGTTTAGGTAGGAACAATAAATATTTAAAAAAAAAAAAAAGCCAGCAAAAAGCACGCGTATCTTCAGAGAAGAAAGGGACAAAAATATTATGCTAATGTTAGATTCTCAAGATTTTGTAATGCCTAATTAATCAGTAGTTCATTAACTTCTTAAGCCCAAGGACTGCCTGTAACATAAAAATCTTTAGTATTGAAAACCCCATGAGAATCTTTATGCTACTGAATGGCATAGACCATGTTAAAAATATACAAGGCTTTGGATAGATATCTACAATAAAATCAGCTGCTGCACCTTGAAAGGGTCATGCAGGTGCTGTGACTTCCATTTATCAGAAAAATAATACATCAAAAGCAGAGATTATTTGGGTAGCCCAGGACCTGACTGCGTGCAGTTTGGCCAAGGAACCAGAAGCCACTCTTTGAAAGTGAACACAATGTATTTTATACTCCTGGAGTGTTACGACCCAGGAGAGACCCCAGGGGTAAGACAAACTAGAGTTCCAGTCTATGTGTTCTGACTATTCAATAGTCAGAGCAGCTGACCTCTTAAAATTAAGAACTGACTGACCCTATACCTCAATAAA
The DNA here is from genome assembly GCF_000691845.1 of Merops nubicus. Taxonomy (NCBI): domain Eukaryota; kingdom Metazoa; phylum Chordata; class Aves; order Coraciiformes; family Meropidae; genus Merops; species Merops nubicus. Next base: position 11,199 of record NW_008620915.1, on the reverse strand, counting down.
ATAGTGAAATGTCAGTAGCTCCTGTGTTCTGGAGACTAGTATGCAATTCTTAATGCTGCTAGCCACTTTCTACAAATGACCACTGCTTCTCTACCATCTGTCTGAGGTGCACCAGAAGCTCTATGGAAAAAAAAAAACTTTCGCAATAACTAAAGAACAAATCTTGTTTGGATCCGTGTGCAGACTGACTCTAGAACATTATAGTGCTGAAAATAGTTCCTTATCTGCCCTCCAGTTCCTAGGGCCAGATGATATGAACTCCTTGTAATAAAATGCAGGAGCACCCCTAAGGATATTAGTTTGCTGGGAAATAACAATAGAGAAGAAAGAAGCTGTTAGAGTGAAAGATGGTGAGCTTGAAAGGGGAGAAATGAAAGAAAAAAGAATGAAATATTTTCAGAAACCAACATGAGTGCCAAGAAATAGGGAAAAAAGGAAAGAGAACAGAAAGCTACTGAGTGACCTTTACTTTTAGCATGGAAAATAAATGTTTCCGTTTATAGTTTCTTGTTAAAATAAGGCCAGTAAGGGATCGTGAATCTTTATACAGTTTTATAGTTTCCTTTTCAGTGAACCATTTCAGTTTTACACACAATTTTATAATGTAACTGTGTAAGCAACTAAACTTACACTTAAAATGTCACAATGAGAGCCTATGTACCTGCAACTACACACACACATTTATGTATGAGTGAAAAACAATCTGTAATGGGTTTTCTAATTCACAAAAATAATCTGTCTTGAAATTGAACTGGAGTGATATTTTGTAACAGCCTAATAATTAAACCAAAACAGAAAACAGAATACCCCCCACGACCATACATGCACACAGCTGTAATCAGTAGTTTTTTAGCAGACACTGTGCCTTTGATCTCTCTTGGCCCTCGTCCATCTTCTAGACAGTACAATCCCAAAGGAATCATTGTCTACCAGATACTTCTCCATCCCTCACTGGCCCTGGACTGCCTGCCTCTGCAGCAATGTCATACAAAAACACAGTGAACATCCTGCAGCAGTGTCCTGCTGCAAGCAAGGAACTCAATACCCACAGACTTCATCTGACTTGCTCTCTCTCTTGAAATAGACCCTTTACTTCCCAGAAGTCTATAACCACTGCTGGAAAAGAAGGTGACCACAGGATCATAGAATCATTAAGATTAGAAAAGATACCTAAGATAATTAGGTCCAACCAGTCATCTTTCCTCGCAGTTATAAACTGGGGTTGCCTCTGTGTGCTGATCCTGAGGAGGCTGTTAAGACCCCAGCATTCTAGTCCGTTCTTATGGAAGACCTTTGCTGACAGTGCCTGAGTGAGCAGGACCAATACATGGCATAGTCCAGAGACAGTAACTTTCAGAATATCTGTTGGTTTTTTTTTTTCTATTTATTTTCCACATACCTTACTGGTACCAAAGCCCGAACCCTAATACTAGCACATCAGTCCAGTAGCTTTGATCTGACCTCGACACTGGTCCTCTAGCCTGGCACATGGGTCACAGCTCTGATTCCAAGGCATATTTAGTTCTTTCCCTGTAACCACTTCCTCTGGTTTCTGGAAATGGCTGGGTTTTGCTACCTCCTTTGCAGTAAATGAGAACTTCTACTTTGACAGAAAGCTCTGATGCTCCCTCAGCGTGGTTCTGGTCGCATTATGGTACTTATCATGTCTGTGTTGTGGCTTCTGTTGGTTGCTGCACTAATCCAACATTCTTCTGCAGGCAGTAGAGCACGGAGACAGAAGTAATCTTCTTTCCTTACTTATAATTTCAACTACTCCTATCTGTTTGCCATTTTATAGTAGTTTTTGAGTCTCCATGATGCACACTTTGTTTCAAAATGTCTTTCCTCCACTCGCATTATAAACAGCCAGACTAAATTATGCATGGCTTGAAGATCCATCAGGTAATTCAATTCTGGGTAGTTCCTCCATTCAGAACATCTTCTGGATAGCCTATATTTCCCAGGAAAATAAATAAATAGATAAATAATAAATAAATAACATCAAAAGCACATAGATCCCAAAGCCTTTGTAGCAATTGGATTCATCTCATGTCCTGCAGTTCAGTACTTGTCATCAGAGTAGAGCAGAGGAAGGAGGAAGAAAAGGGAAACATGCAGATCACCTTCCTTCCCCTCCCCATGGCCAGAGAGACAGACTCTGTCCACCTCACTCACAGAGGAGAGAATGAGCTTACCCAGGCAGGACATAGGTTGGTATGAAGAAGCAGAGCAAAGACATAGGGTAATTGTCCTCTGCCCAGAGTGACAGAAACCTCCCTACAAAGTACCAGTTAAAGTGATGTACATATTTTAAAGCTGTCTTCAGAACGTCTCTAACTCTTCCATTTATAATGCATTTTGACGTGTTCAACTCCCTTTGGGTTTTAAGCTGTATTTGAATTCCGATTTTGCCAAGAATTCAGTAGCAGAGAAGAAAACCTAATGAGAGAAATATCTGCCCCTTGAAGTCAATGCCACACAATGAGAATCCGCATGATGTGCCAGGGAATATTGCATCTTTTGTTCTCTTTTCGTGCTGGATACAATGGAGCTTTATCAATGAAGTCATACTAGCAATAACTTCTAATAAATACATAGCACATAGTGGCTAAAAGGAGAAAGAAAACAACTTTAATGACAGATACCACACCTTTCATACAATGTATTTCTGGGGTTATTATACGTGGCAGCAGTAGCCCATTCTTCAGTCTCCTGCTTTTTGATATACAGAGATTCAGGACTAGTCTTAAAATTGATGTGTTGCCTTATAAATTACATAGCATATTGAAGAATGCTCATGACATGCTGCCAAATTTATAGCCTGCTGCAGACTACCCCCTAGATGAGACACCTTTTCCTCTGCCTGCCAGTAGAGGCTCAGGAAAAAGGAAGGATGGACACAGCAAAATCTGACAAGAAACTACAAGGACAAAAGAAACACAAACCCAGGTGTACACCTCAAGATAAGAAGCAAAAGCAGCTGTTTCTGTTGTGCTTTTCTGTCAAGTTTTGTGAGAGCGAAGACATTAATGAAGTTATCCATCTTGACTTCCCTTTCATTAGATAGGTTTTTCTGTTTGCACAGTGCCTCCACAGAACTGCTTACCATTTCCACCAGTGCAAAGCCTGCAAGCACTTCTGACACTGAACATCCACATACCACTGGAAGAAGGAGTGAGAAGTAGTCTCTGACAGATACCTGAAACAACAAGGCAGAAAAGGAGGAAAGCCTCAAGCTGCCTATTTACCATCCCTGGTAGGAACACCTCAGCTGCTCCAGGTTCTGTGAGGCTGTGCTCTTTGACTCCACACGGGTATAAATCAGCACTGTGGCATTAAGAGAGTTATATCAGCACAGGGTCACAATCAGGTCCTCTGTCTTTCCACAGCAGAACATATTTCCCATTAGGGTTTCTAAATGTATAGAGAGGAAAGGGAATGCACATACACACACTGACATGCACCATTCCTCTGCATTTAGGTACTCTGAGGACCAAAGAGATGACCCTCCCCCTGAAAATAGAATAGACACAAAATAAAGGAGTTTGCAACTACTGCAGCCAGTAGTGCTATACGTGGTTATTTTTAATTATAATGTCAAGTACTAGTTCTGCTAACAGTGATCTTAACTGACTCTTTTCTGAGCCAAGCTGAGCCTGACTTACGTCTGCATTTCTTCTATCCCAAATTATTGACCTAAACCAGCCAGCTAAAGTAGACTCCTGATGTGAGTAGTCTCCCCTTTCCCAGAGCTGGAGGTAAATATTCAGAAGTTTTGCTTTATTTCATTGTGCAGTTAAAAAAAAAATCTATCAGAACCCTGGAAAACACTGGAAACAGGTACTGCTTCCCACTTGTCAGCTCCAGTGACTGGCCCCTGAGGTCAGTAATAAACCTCCAGACTTTACTACTATTGCAGTACTAATCTATCTGCCCAGTCCTCCAAGATGATTTCAATTTCTCTGGGCTCCAGAGGTCCATTTTTCCTCATCTTCCTAATAGATTTGATCCCTCTCATCCCAACAATCCTCTATAGTCCTTGTTCCTGTCTCAGCACAGTTAAGTATCCACAACTGCTTGTTGAAGCATCTGCTTGACTGCAGACATATTTCTTGATGACACCTTTGTCTTGTACTGGATCCAAACATCTGCCACTTTTTAAATTCCTGAACATGCTACTGTTTGTCCAAAACAACTGAAAAGGAGTGACTCATGTACATTACCAACATAGGCCCAGTGTGTCTTACAAGATGCTGGGTCAAGAGGGTTGTTTGAAACACTCTCCTGAGAATGCCTTGAAGCAAGGGCTGGAGTACCAGATATAGCATGTCTTTCAAAAAATAAGATTAAGATGGATGATAGCAGCAAGTGATCCACTAACATGGACAGTAACTGACATAAACAAAAGAAAACATTTTCTTGCACAGCATAGCTTTTTAACAGAGGAGTTCAAGTAGGTTCAACAGTTCATTCAGATGATTCTCTACAATTAATTTAAAATTGTTCTGCCAAACATGTCCTAGTAGATCTGTCTTCTGGTTACAAGAAAAACACAAAGCAAACAAGAAAACCCAACAGCAACACAAGCAGAGGGATTCATCCTTCTAAAAGTGCATTGAGGATAAAGACTTGGTCTCTTTGGAAAGACAAGCAGCCTGGGCTGGTTAAGCAGTCAATTAGCAGGCATTTTAAACCCTGAAATCAAAAACTCACCTTCACTTTTGGAATGACACTGACTATTGTAGGGTTAGATGATTCAAGTGAGCAGGTTTCAATGTTTTATGAGGCAATAGTGCCTCAACAAACTAATGCCCATAAAAGGGGCTCCTGTACATATTCTGGGAGGATAAAGCCCTCCTAGGAGAGCTCACATATTTGATGTAGGGTGAGAGCTATTATCTGGAACAAGTACAGGATAACAACACAACAATGAAATTCATTCATCACAAGATACCTGTTATACAGAATCATATAATCATTTTGGTTGGAAAAGGCCTTGGAGGCCATGGAGTGCAATTGTTAGCCTAGCACTGACAAATGAACCACAGAACCATATCTCTAAGCACTATGTCTACACATCTTTTGGATACCTTCAGGTATGGTGACTCCACCACTTCCCTGGGCAGCCTGTTAGAGTACTTTACAACCATTTTGGTGGAGAAATTTTTCCCAATGTCCAATATAAACCTCCCCTGGCACAACTTGAAGCTGTTTCCTTTCATCCTAACACTCATTACTTGGGAAAAGACTCCAATACTTGCCTCTCTACAACCTCCTTTCAGGTAGTTGTAGGGAGCAATAAGGTTTCCCTTCAGCCTCCCTTTCTCCAGGTTAAAAAAAACGCCAGTTCCTCAGCTGTTCCTCATAAGACTTGTGTTCTAGACCCTTTACCAGCTTCTCTGGACATGCTTCAGCACCTCGATGTCTTTATATAGTGCAAGACCCAAAACTAAACACAGTATTCAAGGTGCAGCCTCACCAGTGCCAAGTAGAAGGGGACATCACTTCCCAGTCCTGCTGGCCACACTAGTTCTGATATAAGGCAGGATGCTGTTGGCCCTCTTGGCCATGTAGACACAATGCCAGCTCATAGTCATATAATACAGCACTTAGTATCACAAAACATCAATTACCTATCACCAACACAAAAAAATATGCATATATTTTAACCAGCTAATGTGCTGCTGCACATCTGTGTATCTGCGAAGCTTGGTTGTGACAGTTGCAAAATATCTGTATGTGTTTTATGAGTTAAGGGCAGAGGAATGTGACTTTCAAAGTACATGGTGGTAAAAGAACTTTTAAATACATACACATGAAAGGGAGAGCTGATGATTTCATTTATGTACTCGCCAGTAGGTTCCCACATTCATCCAAAAAAGTGTCACTGGTATTACTATTTCCAGACTTGAAAAGCTAATTGATGCAGTTGCAGCTGAACTCAATATTTTTGCTGGTGAAATAACATGACATGCTGTAGAATTATAACAACCAAAGGAACTGCAGGTGGTCTGCCAAGAGATGCAGCAGGAGACCAGGTTTATTCCATGAGTGCAAAAGCAGCCTCATACCAAAATGGAGAAAGACTGTATGTTTTGTGCATGCGTGAGGATAGCTGAAGCCTAGGAAACTCTGAGCAACTTCCTGGGCTGATGGATTAGAAGTTGAGCAGCTGGAATACCAATGTTGTATAACTTTGGGGTCTCTCATTCAAAGACAAAGTCCACCCCATTATAAGGAAATCTCGGGAAGGATTTTGCTCATTCTGGATATTGTCAAGGAGGAAAATAACTGCAGCACCTACTGTGGTTGTCTGAAAAATCAGTCAGCTTCAATTACACACGTATTTTTTGCAAAGGTATTTGAAAGACTTTGGATTTCAAGCCATTGATGTGTCATTGTGAACTTCTTAGTATGTAATGGAACTTTATGGACACTGTTTCTTTCCACATTATTTCAATTAGTCTTGAATTAAGAAAAATGACAGAGTTATTATGGACTTCTGTCTATATGCCCACACAGTTTGAAAAAAATGTTGTAAATAACATGTTATGGTAGATGAGGATTTTACATAATGTCATGATCTAGCATTTGTCAACAGCCTGAATCAGAAACTTCAAATTTACATCCACTTTTTTAATGATAATTTCTTCAACTTTGTTCATTCTAATAGCTCATGTGTTTGAGGTTTTTTGAAAAACATTTTTTTTTTTTTTGGAAAATAAAGATTTCATACACTAAAGCAACACTCAGTGATTCTCTGAATAGTTATAGGTCACTTAATTCAGGTGATTCATTTTCAAAATAATTTATTTTTCACTTTCCAGTAGAGAATTTTATTTAATCTCAATATATGAAAGTAATTATTCTTGTCAGACGAAAATTTTAACACTTCATTTTTGTCCAGTTTTCCAGACAATAGATTAACCCAAGGAACAGTTTCTTAGTCCAGGGCACTGTGGTATGCCCTATTAAACTCTGTAATTTTGTAAAACAATTATTTATGTGTATTCTTTTATGTTTTTCATATATCTCTTCTCTTGCTCAGTAACTGCTTTCATGATGGTCTATGAATATTAAATCCCTAGAAACTGAGACCCTTAAGGCCTGTCAGTTTTTCTTGTATATCTGTCTTTTGATTTTAACACTATATCCACATCAGGAATAAAGACTTTGGGAGTCCTTCTAGAGCATCTAAACATCAGACCAGGATCTACTTTTCTCCTATAGAGTTTTTTCATAATGTTCCCTCTGAGCTCTGAGAATTGGTTGGATTGCATTGGTCTTTTACAGCACCTACAGTTTGTTCAAGGGATTGATCTCTGCCACAAGCCCTGACTACAGGAACAGAGAGAGCACAATCTACAAGAACAGCTTTTGGAGTCCATATTTGCTGTACATTTCACAGTGTAGTGAAACAGTTGTGTTCCTTTCATTACTACTTTCCAGAAATAACTTAAAAGAAACTGTCCCAACTTTTTTTAGATTTAAAAACAAAGCACATCATTAATGTTGCACAGAGGGGGAGAGTAAAAATGTTTTAAAACAAGGGGAAAGGTCAGGTTTCCCAGCAACTGAACTTGGTAGGCAACATGAAGTATTGTACTGTGAGTTACCACAACTACTTTACATCAACTACAGAGAATACAATCACCAACACAAAGAGCTTAGTAGACACTTGTAGAGAATTCTGTGCCTACAGTCTCAGTAAAATCTTCCTGGTTTTGAAAAGAAAGAACAAAAACCAGTATAACTGTATATTCAAATAATTTTTCATTCGCAAAGAGCAAGCTGGGGAACTGCTTCATGTGAATTTTATTTATATTAAATGTAATATATGTATGCTGGTAGTTTTCAATACATTTTATATTTTCACTGCACTGAAAAACAATGGGAACTTGTAAATTCCTCTACTCATAATAGAAAGACTATATAGCCTTTTAGATAAAGTACTACTTGTTTGGTGTTTTTTAAACTAATGGTGCACAAACAATTGCATTCAATAGCTGAGCTTACCAACACTGCAGGAGGACATGTTATAAGAAACTTTTTGACTTGTGAGATATTAATGCTACACAGGAGATAATTATATATAGCAAACGGAGGAATGTGCAAATTTACCAAACTTTTATTATTTTGAATCCTATGCTCCTGTATGTTTGCAATCATAAATCACCCCTCACCTAAGAAATTGAGTTTCAACCTCTCATTTTCCTTAACTAAAGCACTACCTATGGTGCAGGCAACAAAAACCTTATATTACCCACAAAAACACTTATTATAACGGGTTTACGCCTCTTCAAAATAATCTTCCTGCTCGTGTAGAAACAAACACTATAGCTATATGGGTTGTTGTGATTTAAACCCAGCCAGCAACTAAACACCACGCAGCTGCTCATTTATTCCTCCCCTCCATCATTGGGATGGGGAGAACTGAAAAAAAATATAACTTGTGGGTTGAGATAAGAGAAGTTTAATAGCTGAACTGAAATATAATAATAATAATAAAAAAAATCATAATAATGACATATTTATAATAAATAAAAATTGCAGTAAAAAGGAAATAACAAAAAGAGAGAGAGAAATAAAATCTGAGAGAAGGACAAGTGATGCACAATGTAGTTGCTCACCACCCACTGACTAATGCCCAAGCAGCAATCCACCTCCCTGGCCCACTCCTCCCAGCTTATATACTGAGCATGGCATCCCATGGCAGGGAATATCTCTTTGGCTAGTTCAGGTCAGCTGTCCTGCCCATTCTCCCTCCCAGCTTCTTGTGCTCCGGCACACTGGCAACATGGGAAAGTTGAAAAGTCCTTGATTTCCTAGTAATAACTAAAAACATCACTATATGATCGGCTTTCTTCTAATATTGAATCTAAAACACGACAATATACTAGCTGCTATTAGCTCTATCCCAGCTGAAACCACGACAGGGTGAAACTTGTATTCATCAGGGTGAAACAGGGTGTATTCATCTATACAGTATAAAAAAGCAATTTTAGATCATGGATTGAAAAAGATAAGCATATAGGTAAATTCATGGCTGACAATATGTTTTCTAAATATAGCCTCTCTACCAAAAACTGCAAAGAAGCAACAGCAAATTCGCATGCCTTGATACAATGCCTTGTCAGTTATCTTCTTTCACTCCTGCACACAGGTATAATAAAACAAGAATAAAGAGACATTAAATACAGATAACATATTTATCAAGAGAGCACCTAAGTGACAGGAATTAATTTAGATGCACACTTTTCAGGTTGCGGAGGAAGGAACAGTTACCTTGTACCATTCTAGCTGAAACAGAGAAAGTTTGGGGCTTTTTATAGCGAAGCTATTAAGAGTTTTTATTTGGCAGGGGAAAGTATTGATTTGCATTATTGTCATATATGTTTAGTTGAGTAGAATTCTGATGGAAATATAGAGTATGCATGATTGTGTAGAGTAAAATAAAGGAATGAATGGAAAGACACTGACGTTCACCCATCAGTCATCCACACATCAACATCCATTTTGTGTGTGTTTCATTTTAAAAATACACCTGACAACTATTTTTTATTGAATTTTGAAACTTATTCCTGTTCTTAATTATCACATCTGTTCTCTGGAAAAACATAATGGCCTTAGTCTATCACACACTGAACATGCCTCTGGTGCCAAAAAATAACAATAGCCCCACCCCACCCACCCAATATAAAATAAAAATTAAAAAAAATAAAGAAGAAAAATAAAAATCATTGAGAGCAGTTTCAAAACATCAACATTTCTATTTACTGATTCCCAGCAGTCACAATGAATCACAATCAGTTTTGTTCTCTAAAGGTAAAATTCCACAGAACCAACATGTTATTTAGCATCATACATAACAGTATAAGATTTGAGAATCAGGTTTTACAAAATTCTCCAGATTACTCAAAAGTCATGATTCCCAGTTCAAAATTCCTTAACTTCAATTTCTAAACCAACTAATTCCTGAAACATTGGAGCTTAAAAAAATCAGAGGAAAGCTGAAACATATCATCAAAGGTTGACTAGCATAATACCCTGTTCCACATTTGGTTGATGCACAGAGAAAGCTTCTGTAGCATATGCCTGACAAAAATAGCAATAAAAATGTAGTACAGTTTAGGCAGACATTTACTAGTGAGTAAAGTGCAACTAACATTGTCATACTTCTAAAAGGGAAAAGAATTCATTGAAAGACTTCAAATCTCACATGAAAACATTTTTAAATATGTAAGAATTACACACAAAGTAAATGAAAGTCTCTATGAATTCTAGATATGGAAGTATTTATGTTATGGAGGATATTAACGGTAAGATACCCATGCAAACACAAGGACTGGAGTAAGCATTGAAGAGGTGGAGGCCACAGCTGATTTCTGGAAGGAACTCAGTTATTAAAAATTCCTTATTTACTTTAGAAAAATAAAGACCCATATAGCAAAAGTTCAGGAATTGGACTTTGCAGATTTTTTGTGCAAATTAATGCAGTTAAACTAATTTATTATTATTAATTTTTAGCTACTGTTCTTTCCCATGTGGTTTTATTCCTTAGAGAAAGGCTGCTGCACAGCCACAAGACAGTGCATGTGTAAGATGCTATAGAAATTCAAAACTCATTCATCTCATCATTCACAGAGAGAGAGAGTGACAAAATGCTTGATAACTGGCTCAGCTGTTAACTGTAACAAAATTGTTTGGAACAGAGAGACTTGATGTTTTTATTAAGATGGTTTTACAAAACCACTACTGCAGCAGACTTGCGAGAGGTGCAATTTTTTTTCTGAATTATGGCACTCCTGAGTGTGGAAACACTGAGGTACAGAACAGTAGAAGACCATCTGTTCCTGAAAGAAATGTTTTATAAGTGTAAATAAGAATCTACATGCGTGAACATGTGCACGAATGTATATACACACATACACGTACCATAGCCAAATACTCTCACTGAGTTATTTTTGCATGGCACACCTGGTAACGGTACAGATCAGCACAGAGGCCCCATCAGGAAATAATACAAATAGATCCAGAACTCACCAGTACTTTTTGTTCGTGACAAATTGCTCAGTTGAACTTTCAAAAGACTATACAAGTCTCAACAGTTTCAGGACGTACGTTCCAGACTACTAACTGCAAAATTATCCAACAGCTGAACTACAATCCACCGTGTCCAGGAGCACTGTATACCAACAA
>NW_008620914.1:82788-87695 GCF_000691845.1 Merops nubicus | reverse complement strand
GACCTTCTCATAGAAGGCCACCAGGTGAGTAATGCTACCTGGATCCTCTGTGGCCACCAGAAGGCTATGTGTTTGGTTTAGTGACAGTGTCAGAATAGGGAATCCAACTCTGAGGCAGAAAGGCTGAGAAATCAGAAGGGATGGCACAAATGAAGGGAGCAGAACAATTGCATCTCTCTTTGAAGACTCATAAATTATGCTTACTACCATGATGAATAGAGACAGTAACATGTCTGTTTGTTGTGTGAGGCATGGTAAGAAAAGAGAAAGGGGTGTGTGCTGAGTCTGGCCCAAGATCCATCTAGCACAATATCACATCCTCAATAGCAGCCAGGAGCCAGTGCCTGGAGAAGTGAAAGAATACAGCAAGTGTAAATTATGCCTCTCACTAATACTATCTTAGCCACCAACTGTTTTCAGCTCCAGGATTCCATGAATTCAAAATGATTTCTTTGAGTTTCTCTTCCATGGGGTCCTCAAGAAGTTATGCAAACCTTTAGCATCTGCAACATCAGGCAAGGAATTTCACAGATTTTTGTACCTCTTACAGGTGTAATGGGAAATCAGAGAGAACACAAAACTGTTCAATAATTTTTGGAGAAGGACTGTTGGTTGAGGGGTGTGTGTGTGGGGAAGGCACTTGCCAAGCAGGAAAGGCCAGAGAGATGCCAAGAGCACAGGAAAAGAACACAGAGCACACCTTGGCTGAGATGTAATGGTCATAGAGTAAAAAAGTGCAGTCTGTGTGTGTGTATGTACCTGCATGAGTGATGTTCTAGTGCCGGTGAGCATTGAGAAGAGAACCTAAGTGTTTTGGCCTGATGTGTGATTGAGTGCGGCCATCAGAGGTAAAGGAATTTGCATAAAAAGCTGTTCTAAGTAATGTGAAAGGAAACACTCCGAGACAATGGAGGTGGTGAATGTGAGCTATGTGGCAATTAGCACTGGTGCATCTCTCAGATAGTTTGAAGCCATCAAGAGTCACAATTACTTCACAGCATAGTAAGGCATTAATGAGAGCACTTTCATTGATGGTGCTTTAGTCCATCCTGTGTACTTCTGTGTTCCCTCCAAGTGGCTTGGGCTGTATCAAAATAGACAGATGCTGGACATAGACACATGAAATTTTCTGATGGAAACAATCACGGGTACAACAATTATCTAATGAAGAAAGGAGAAAGAATTGAAATATTAGCTGGAAGGCAGTAAAAGGGGAAGGCTGTCTGCAAGCAGAAATACAAACACATGTATGTGCATGCACACACTTGCTCTGTGCTTTCTGCTGCTAGAATTTTGCGAGAAATAACCTCAATGATTAATCTCTGCATGTTGGCAGAACAAGCACTTACAATAATGTATTGTTCAAAATGATTTTCTAGCCTCTGATCAGAACTATTTGTCCCAAGACACAGTTTTCAGTCTAGTTTTCTGGTCTCCCTTGGTTATGACGCTGAGGCAATGAAGATGTATGCACAAGGGAGTGCACAGAAGGAGGGCTCACATGGGATTCACTGAGATTATTCATGTCCAAAGCATTAACTCGGTCTTTGTGTGTTTGCTGGAACAGGGTTTGAATGGTAATATAAGACTTCAGATCTAAATCCCTCAAGAGAGAAGAGACTCAGCAATAAAGTAGATGTATGCATTGATGAACCAGGATCTCTTTTCTGAGACTACCAGAAAGAGGGTCACAGTTTTACAGTATTACCTTTGAGAAGAAATCTTTTATAAAAAGAATTTTTGCCCTTAGCACTTCCTCTGTTAAGAACTGAAGAGTCCTTCTCATGGGAGTTACTTTCATTTGCCTTTTATTTGAAGCAGAATATTGTTTGGATTAAGTCTCTATTTAATATTCTATCTACTGGTAGCTAGTGGTAACAGATCTGTTCATTACCTGATGTATCTGGAGGTACTGTATGCAGAACTTGGTATAACATATGCTTTTGATACAGCTATAGTACAAGCCTATAATTTTTTTTTTACTTCAAATAAGTGTTTGGTTCTAGAAAAAGTAGTTTAAAAGTCTTTACCTAGAGAAAATATTTTTTCAGAGTGCAAAGACAGAGGTTGATTTTTTATGCGAGACAATAACAACACAGATAGATAGTGTTCTGCATCACTGGGAGCTTGGCTGAGAGTTCAGTGATGACAAAGGAAGACTGCATTCATAGATTCAAAAACTGAAGGAAGGACTACTTTATGATAGTTTTTGGCTTAATGCAGCCAGAAGGGAGGCTGTGTGACTGGTGTTCTGGTTTTGATCTTACAGACTGGGATGAATGTGCTTCTCACGCCGAGAACGACTGCTCTGTGTTTGCCCAGTGTATCAACCTGATGGGCTCATACCTGTGCAGATGCAAGACAACCATGGATACTAATCCATCCCGACCTGGAAGAAACTGTGAGGGTGAGCAGAAGACTGGGATGTAGTTTCCCTTTGCCGTGAAAGGTTAAAATAAGTTGTGGGTTTTTACATTTGCTTTTATTGCAACTGTTATGTTGTATATAGTGTGTATATAGATTCACCTTTGAAGTCTCTGGCTGAAGGAGTACATGTGATCTGTCTCTGAACATGAAGGTGAACCTTGTATGTAATTTCAGTTGAAATCTCTCTGAGAACATCCTTGATTAGCCTTATGCTGAGCAACATGAGGTGTACTTTTTCCTCTTTTGGTATGTCTGTGCCTGATTTCCTCCCACTGTAATGATCCATGGCCTGCCAACTGGATTAGGAGACCCAGGAATCAAATCTGCATCTTTGTGTAGGCACAAACCAGGTTCAACACCATAAAAATAATGTATTCTAGAATGTGTCAATGAAATAGCCAAGACCCATTTCTTTAAAGCTATTATGCATGTCTGAGTGGCCTCAGTCCCAATTTCAGGACAGATCCTGATGCCTCCTCAACCAATTTGAGGTCCCATTTCAATGTGCATTTGCTGTGTTGCAGGTGAGATTGTAGAGACTCTCACTGAAACGACAGCTCCTGCAGTAACAAACAGCACAGAGTTTGCTCCTGAAGAAGTAAGACCTGCAAGTTCTTCTTCCCATGCCACCACCAAGATGGCTGCTGTAGGTTCTGAGATGAGCATTCCTGTACACCTCCCTGCTGCATTGCCCCTGGGTGACAAGCAAACACCCCATGGTCATTCTCCCACCATCACTGCTCTGTCCCTTTGGAAAAAGGACCTGGCACCACAGACGGACTTTGGCAGGGACAACAGCCCCACAGTGATGGGGATCACAGCCGGTAAGGAAGTGGCCATGGGTGCAGAGTGGCAGCCAGCCATAAGTCCATCGCAGCAAAGCTCTGTGGCAGAGGCTTCCCCTGGTGTGTCACAGCAAGCAGCTACTCTCAGAAATGCACCCATGGGCACAGCTGGGCAAGAGCAACTCAGCTCACCATTGTTAGTGTTTCCAAATCAAACGGCCTCTGCTACCACCAGAAGTTCCACAGGTTTTGGTGTGCTACAAGCCAGCTCTCAAGGTGGCCATGGTACGGCTCTGCTGGCCACAGGGGATGCTGGCGTTTCCACCCTCAACACCACTTTCAGACCACATATAGAGATTGGAAGAGAGAACAGCTCTTGGACCAAGAAGTACGCTGGAGCCCTGGGGTCACCATCTTTTCCAGGCACTTCTCCAGCTCCCAGCTCAACATCAGGGCCAGCCACGGACCACAGTGAGTATGCGCTGGGCAGGGACCTGCAAGTATGGTAATTCAGCTGCATGCGAAGCAATGCCACACTCAGAGTTGAGAAAGATGCACTGTTGGAATCAGTGGTCTGAGATGAAGGTGTCTGAAGCTAGTTTTTCTATGTCAAAATTACTTTGTTGCAGGAATCAGCAGGGTTTTTTTTTCTAAATCAGCATGTCAAAATAGTTTCTCCTTCTGGTAATTTGGTAGTTTTATCAATGTTACATTTCTTCATCTCAAAGCAGATGAAGTAAATCATACATTGCACTGACTGTGGCGCATCAAAACATGCTGCTTACTCTTTGGCCGCACATCTTGGTTTCTCCTGCATGCTCTGTCACTAGGGTGCTGCAGCAGCAGCTCCCTGTAGAGTTACCTCAGAGACAAAGGAAGACAAACAACCTCCCTTCCTATTCCTTTCAGTAGAGGATGGATTAATCTCCTGTGGGACAGAAGCTCCATGGAAGCCTGTGAGGTACTTTTTCCAAGAGCTGAAATTGAGAGCAGCTAGACTGGTGGGGAGGCCTTAATCTGTTTGGGTTTGGGCAGATGTATTGCAGCTAGTTAGGGGATTTTTATATTGATTTGAGCTCAATCATATTTCAAAGTTAGAGTTAGAGTTGGTGTCTAAATTATTGTTTTGTTGCTGTTGTGTCTGGCCAGCACTAAATGTAATTTTTCTTTAGTGTGTTAGTAAGTGATACGTATTTCAGTTTTGCTTCTGCTTCTCTTTATTCTGCCTGTCATGTCTTCCACACCTCTCTGATTCCAAACTGCACTCCTTTCTTCTCCGCTGTGATCTCCTGTTCCTGGGGGCTTCCATTCATCCAGCTCCACTTCTGGTTCTCCCTCATTCCTTTGTCCCTGGAACACCTCTTTTTCAGCCATGTAAGGCCAACACTGCTGCTTCTCCAGCCTCTCTTGTATCACCAGTCCTGATCACCACTGCCACAGTGTCCACTTCTCCAGTTCTGCTGAGCTCTAGGCACCCGTGACCATGCCCCTGTTCAGCTTTTGTCTTTTCTGTTCTTCATTTCATATTCTTTGCTCTGCCTGGCCTGGGTGAGACCTAGGAACAGACCCAGGCAAATAACTAATCTGGGACCTTGGTGGCTAAATGGAGGAAACAAATAATTTTGGACTGAACAACATGTTGACCAGAACTGAAAAGCTCTATCTACTGCTTTGTTTTATGTCCCCCCTGCCCCC
>NW_008620914.1:50023-82757 GCF_000691845.1 Merops nubicus | reverse complement strand
GTAGGGAAGAGTGAAAAAATTGTGTTGCTTTTTTTTTCCCTTCTCCTTAAATGAAAAAAATAAACATTCATTTAAAAAAAAATAAATCAAAAGAGCTAATTTTAACTGTCAAAAAGACAAAGGTCGTTTTCTTCCCGCTGGAAAACAAATTGCAAAATTCTGCACAAACAAGTTCAGTTTTTAAAAAAAACTTGTTTTCTTTTCCTGATGAATCAAATATCCAGCCAAGTGCTTTTGCTGGGAAAGAAGCTTGTGAAGGGATTATGCCTGGTGAACAACAGGAAGAGCCACCTTAGTGATATCTCACTAGCCCGGGGCACGAAACTTAGAGGACAAATGTTTCATGAAGTTTAATATGTAGCTCCTCCTTGTGGCAACATCTCTGACCTGGGTTGGCCAACCTCAGCCAACCCTTTGCAGTCTGCCATGTCTTTTAAATAGTTTTTGTTTTGTTTTGTTTTCTGTTCAAAAATTGTTCAGCACATTTTTCCCTCTCACCATCAGATAATTGGATGTGGTTTATCTCCTAAATACCTATGTTCACATGACAGGATAAGCCATAGCAAAAAGCAAGGCCAGATCCTTTATCTGACCAGTGGTGGTGAAGGTCCTTTTGGGATTGGAAGTAAGTATGCTGAGATGGTGGAAGTCTGCTTTGGTGGCTTGCTTTAAGCAGGCACGACTTTCTCCTTTCCCCTGCAAAGCTTTACATGATGACTGTTTCTTTTCCTCTAGTACCTGTCTCAGTTTAAAGGATCGTTGTTGCCAATGTGACTAGAACCAACTTTGATGTAACATGGTCCAAGGAGTTTATGCAGAGCCCTGCTTTTCAGTTCTTGCTGTTACAGAAATAGCAGCTGATATGGGAGACTAAAACTCAGTACAGGAGTCTGACAGTCTCAGAGCTGGAACCTGGTGCCTCATATACTGCTGAAATCAGGACAGATGTGTGTAGGGAGGAAAGCAAACCGTACATCAGAAAGTAAAGACTGGTAACTTGTAGTAACAGTGCCAAAAACAGTGACAGTGAGAAACAGCCTAAAACATTTGAGACTGTCTTAATGTGATCCAGCAGATACAACTTCAGGGAGGAAGCATACACCCTGTGGAGGTTCATCTTATCTTACAATAGCTGTCTAACCTGTGGATGTCCAACCCCCAGCAGCTGCCTAGCCTTCCTCTGAGGTTGGAGGGAGGACCTTGGTGCTACAATGACTTGCTCTCTGGAGGGACTGGTGTTGCTCTGTTGCATGTAGAGGGACATGGGACAGCTAGCTGAGTCTAGGAGAGCAATTCAGGTGCCTGAACTTAGCTACAGAGCAACTTTTCATATGGCCCTGAGCATCTAAGACAGAGAGAGAAGATACAAGACCTACAGGAGTTCAGTACTCTTCCTAAGAGTCATCTAGGTGTCAGAGAGGGCAGACTAAGGTTTTGGATGGCTGTTTAGGCATTCGGGTGTTGGCTATATTTCAGAGAGCTGCCCTTACTGCGGTTACGAGTTGATGCATACCCCTTGTTGCCAGGCATACCAGTGACTGTACCACACTTGTCCATAGACTAAGGTCCATGGAAGATGTATTTAAATTGTCTTTTTCTTACTTTGCAGCTGTCCAGAAACTTAGTGGCACAGTACGGATAACAAATGTGAAATACTCTCCGGGCTTTAGCAATACAAGCAGTGAGGAATACCAAAACTTTTCACAGCTCTTTGTTGATGAAGTAAGTGGCTAAGAAGGACATGACCTGTTACCAGTCTCAATGAAACCACATGTACAAGCTTCTTCCCATGAAGGCTGTATGCCACATGTGCATCCTTTGACACATCTGTAAGGTGTGGATTCTCCTGAGTGTCTGAGAGTGCAGGACAAGCATGCAGCTGTGGTTTAGACTGAGGTCAGGATTTGGGAATTCTCTTAACAGATATTTGCAAAGTCCTCTGATATCCTTGCCCAGCACAGCAGTATATTAATGAACTGTATGATCATTATTACCCTTTGTCATAGCACCTTATGGCTGCAGTGGGTGCAGGCAACAGTGTGTGGTCAGGCAAAGGTCAGGCCAATGTGGGGTTAGAGACAACTGCAAGGAGGGAAAAACATGATCCATTTAGCTGTGTCTGATGTTTTCTTCAGTAGTGAATAAATTTCTCACTGGTCATTACTGGTTTGCACCTTTTTGGAGGTGTTAACGGAGTACAGCTTTCTCAGAGTTGTTTTGGCCCCAAGCTGTCACATCAGAAAAACAGTCACAAAATGAAAGTGATGTGATAAGCAAAGTGAAAAGGGAGCAATTCCCCACTGACCTCACTCTCAATTCAGCATCACTCTCTGCCTGAGGCTATTTTGGAATAGCACAGTATTAAAATGGACTGAAACATATAAATTTTTTTCTTCATTCAGTCAGATACCTTAACCTAGAAAATCACATATACAAATATATTTGCAAAACTTGTAAAATGATTACATAAAAGAACTAAAGTAGGTTTTTATCTAATTTTTTACCCAGTTGTCAAAATTTCAGGCAGAAAATTACCTCATGTGATGATAAGGAACTAACTCTTTTTTTTGCAGCAGACCGTTTTTGTGGATCAGCTGGCAAAGTGTGTTAGTGTTGATTCCATCTACCTCTGAGCCGCTTTCTATAGGTTATAGTTGCATAGCTACTGTATATGGCAAAATATGTTGTCTGAGTTTTACCACAAACGTTGTGTCTTTAGATGCCAAAGAAAATAAAGTTTAGGAGAATAGAAAGATCTGCATATTTTCTTTTTAGGTAATAAGGGCCAGAAATTGATCCTTTAAAGTAAGTGAGAAAAGTTTAATGGGTTTAAAAGCACTATCAGGTCCCAGTTAAATAAACTTTGCCAGAGATTTTTCTTTTATGGTCTTTTTGGAGTCACCATCTACAATTCAGAGGATTAATAATCCTAATGTATATAATGTCCTTTAGCATAGGGCTACACTAGCACTTAATTGCCATGTGGTTAAACTGGTAGCACAGCAAATGGAAATATCATCCTTTAAATAATGTCTAGATGAGAATGAGCTATAAACTTGATATGACAACTTGCACTGTCATTGTCCAGGCTAGTTTCACCATCCTTGCCATGCAACTGAAAACCAACATAGCTACAGGCAAAAGAGTATTTTACCCTTTAGTTTTGCTGAGCCCGTCTTTTGCAATGGCCAAAAAGAATATCATGACAGCTAGGGCTTGACCTCAAGAAAATTGATCAGGAAAACAAAAGGCTTGATTTGAAAATGTATTTACCGAGATGCATTAAATTCCTGAGTGGAAAAGGTGGTATTGAATTTGGTTTTCTTAAACTTAACTGATTGATGAAATGTGTGAAACTAACAAATTATATTCCCTTAACAAGGTGACCCCTTCATTGGGAAGTGACACAGCCTTAGTTTGATGTAACTTAACACCCTTAAAATGATTGTGTTAAAGCTATCTGAATGTGGAATGAGTGTTGGTGCAGGGACTAAGGTGGTTTTGTTATTCCGATGTAATTTCACCTCTTTTGTTATTTATCTGCAGTTTGGGACACTCTTAGAGCTTCTGAGCAGATGTGTGCTCTAGTACCTTCTCTCTGAAGGTGCAGCCAAAGTACGGACAGTGGGGAGGGTTATTTTTAGTCTTTAAATGAAAACAAACAAACAAACAAACAAACAAAAAACCCCAAACCCAAACAAAAACCAGGCTTCATGCGGGGTTCTGTTCAAATTAAAGAACCTTCTACTTACTTTCAGTTTCTAGAGTGCCAGCACATTCCCTGCTCTGCTGGCCACGCAGGCTTCCATGAAGTACCCACAATATCTCCAATGAGCTGCTGACGTTTTGCCTGGGACCTATGGATGGGTGGTGCTAGAAAATCCATCAGCCACAGCCACCCACGGGGTGAGCCTGGCTGCCTGCGTCTGCTACTTTCCTTTTGCTCAAAAAATTTACTGGCCTTGACTATCCTGTTAAATTAATCTTAGTGTGGCTTCTGTGTGGCCCTGAACTTGGACTTTATCTGCCTTCTGTTTGTTTTGACTGAGCAAGGAACATTCCCTTCCCTTGATGCTGTTGTTAGTTTTCCTCATGTTCTCTTCCTTTCTTGTGTCTCTTCTTCTGGCACACTGTTTTCTCCTGAACTGGCATCACTAAAGTTTCCTTTGTGTGCTACAGAAATTGTAGACACAACAATGGATCCCAATGTAATTTCTTTGTTTGTACGAAAAACTCTTAGACAAAGATACTATATATTGAATATTTCCTTCTAAAATGTTCACTCTTTCTTTTTCTTCTTTTCTAGCTCCACTTCATCAACCATTATTTTGATAACCTAGGGCGTGGTACTTGTGAAATCATGTAGGCTTCTGGATAAAGTGTTTTGTAGTGTCACCTAGTGGCTAAATACCAATACTGTGAATGTCCCCTGACAAAGCTCTGAGTCCTTTGTGAGGAGAACTACGAATAAGGACAGAAATAAAACAAACAGACAAAAAAGTAGAGACAAAAAAAATTCCCTAGCCTTAGGTAAAAATAAGAATTGATAAAATAAAATATTCAGGGTCGATGACAAGGGAATACAGGTGAAATCGGAGATGAACTAATAGGATGTCGTGTGTGTATTTAATCTCCAGAAGTTCAGACAAAAACTATGAAAGATAATAACCTAAGGCTGACTTCCAGCTTTTCAGTGCATACTTGTGAAATTGCTGAAAGACAGAGCAGAGGGGGCCTGAGGGTCCCCTGACTTGGTGAAACGAGAGATTTTGGGGCTGACAAGGGCAGCCTATGGTCTGCTTAAGCTTTCATAAGGAACTTCGCTCTTTCCTTTCTCCCAGTTCTGCCTGCGTGCCCTCTGGGGCACTGCAAGATTTGCTGTGTAGGACTTCCAGGTGTGTAGAGCCCTTTCCAGGTTCACACAGGGGGCTGGCTCCATGCAGGGTAACCTTGCCACCGAGTGCATGCAACACACATCAGCTCTGATAACTCAGAAGAGGGCTCTCACGCCTGCAGAACCTGTCTGCAGGGCTGAATAATACACAGCAAGCAAGTCAGGACTGGGTAACACACAGCGGGCAGGTAGGTGAGGCTTGAAACATAGGTGTGCAGAAGCTGCAAACCCCTGGGAAAATCGAGCAAGAACTTCATAAGCTGAGTGTGCGGGTGCAAGAGAAATGAGGCTGCTCCTCCTGTTGGCTCTCATTGCTGACCCTTGCCTTGCCTCTTCTCTAGGCTCTCCCGGTAGGAGTCACTGCCTGCACCCTTGAGCATTACTCCACTGGCATAAGCTCTGCCTCAGACTCATGGCTGAACTCCAGCCTGTGCTGCTCCAGGTATTTCCTGCAGAAGACATGTAGAGGAAAAGGGGTTGAAAGGTGACCACAACATAGGCCCCACCCACCCCCTTAATTCTTGGGAAATTTTACCTAGGGAAGGAAGTGAGCATGTACCCCAAAGATATGGGCTAAAGCAAAGAGGTGCAGCTCTCCTGCTCAGGGCAGCAGCGTGCCAGCAGCTGTCACCTGGGCCAAGTGCCCCTCATCTGCCCCTTATGGTGCGTTTGCTCTGCTGCTCTGTGCCTTCCTCTCTGTTGGCATCTCCTAGGAGCCTGACAGCCACTGGAGGGTGAAGGCAAAGAGCAAGTATGCTGAGAAATCACAAAATTTTAGGTGTTTCTCTGGCTGTTTCTATCTCTCTGTGTCCTTCATTGAAGCTAGTGGCTGCTATGTACGAGTAGGCTGTGTGTATTCCAGGCTCAGGACGGTTGACAGAGATGGCATGGGATTTGTCCTTAATGTAATGCAGGGAGCTGCTCTTTTACTGTCAACAATCTCCTGTTGCACTGCTTTTGGCAGTTTCTAAGTGCAATTTTCATATCAATAGCTCAGAACAATCTTTACTACCTCCCTGATGCAGGCTTGAAAGTTACGTCCCACAGTTTCTGTTGCCACACTTTCTGTTTGTAAGCGTGGAAGAATGTAAAAAGACTTCCCAGGCACACATGAGAGATATTAAGAAACACAGAGGATCTATGAGCATCTCCTGGAGAAAAAGAAAGAATAAAATATTCTAATGGAAATTCTAAAATTCTAAAAAATTCTATTGGAAAAATTCAGGACATTGTTGGGTGGTGTTGGTCTCTTCTCCCAAATTACTGATGATAAGATTAGAGGAAATGGCTTCAAGTTGCACCAGGGGAGGTTTCAATGGGATATTAGGAAGAACTTCTTCACTGAGAGAATGGTTAGGTGCTGGAACAGGCTTCCCAGGGAGATGGTGGAGTCATCATCCCTCGGGGGGTTCAAAAAATGAGTAGATCTAGCACTTGAGGCTGCGGTCTAGTGGTTAGGGAAATGTTGAGAGGAAGGTTGGGCTTGATGATCCTAGAGGTCCTTTCCAACCATGGTGATTCTATGATTCTATGACTCGTGTCTGCTCCTCCTGCAGCTGGTGCTGGGCCTGGATATATGAAGGGGAATGGTGCTGTAAATGCAAATGTTCTTGTACAACCCCTCAGTGATCCTGCATACGTCCACGTACCCTACTCCATAGACTTTTCTCCTGTGGGGGAAGGAGGAGATGTTCTCATGGGTGGCTGCCTTCCAGAGGTACCCAGCCTTGGAGGGTGGAAAGGGAAGAGGTTGAACATACAGCTCCAGTCTGTCTATCTCTTCAAAAAGGGATGGTGCCTCTATCTGAGCTGGATGCTGGAGACCCTCAGCAGCCCCACTGATGCAAAGCCTCACACAGGACTGTGTTTTCTCATCCCACAGAAAGCTGGCCATCCTGCACTCTAGTGTGGTAAAGGAGGCAGCTTCATGGGGCTATCATGACTAAGGCTCAGCGTGCTTTGAAAAAGGTGGCATTTTCTTTTCTAGGCCATTAGTGAAGTCCAAGGTTACTGCGTACAGACTGTGAATATTTATTTTATTGATTTCTCTAGAATGACCTGGGTTCAGCCATGATTTGGTGCTGCAATACTTTGAAGGTGACTGTTCCTATTCGAAATAGCACAGAGCCATTTCCTAGTCCAGCTCTTGAACCCTTGAGGAGGACTGTGAGTCAGGGCTGTATGCTCTGATGACAGTCAGAATTTGCAGAAACAATATAATACTCCTCAAGGAAGGCTTCAGGGAAAAATTTCTGAACTCAGACTGCAGACTAGCTTGACAGGAGGTTGAACTCTGTGGCAGTGCTGATGAAATGAAACTCCTTTCTGTTTTCTTTACCCTGGTCCAGGCATTTAAAAGAAGCATTATTTGCATGTCTCTGGTGAGAAATCATCTGTGAAGAAAGGCTTGAAGGTGGTCTTCTCTAAGCTGTAATGTACCTGAGCTGAGGAAGCCCTCTGAGACCTATATGCAGCGTGGAATGTCTGGAGGCATCTCCACTTCCATTGGCAGCTCCTAATCATATTGGGTTGCACGCTCTCCTTGGAGTCATTTTAATAGGCAGAACACGGGGCTTTCCTGCAGCCTTTTCCCTCCCTTTCTGTTACCAATGACAAATGACAGACGAGATATCTTAGTCACTTAGCTTTTATAATATTCATGGTTATACATATACACCATATCCTCAGCTGCTGTAGAGTGAAAATGTTATAAAGCAAAAAGTCAGTTTCCTGCAGCTTCCCTCCAGAGTATGAAGCACAGTTGTAATGCATAGTGCTCCCTTCTGGGCAGCGTACAAAACCTAAAACATAATTGCTTTTATCTGTCCATTTCCACATGAGTTTTGTTTTCATTCCAGGTACATAAATCTCTGCCCCTTGAGGTTTTTCAGCAGATGGATGCTGGTCTGGTTAAAGTGCTGATAATGGGTATTACTAATGGGAGCACAGTGGTAAGTTTCAATTTACTGGTTGCAGAAGATGTGGATATCTACTCCATCATCACCACTTTCCGTCATGCCTTTGAACACAACTCCTATTTCAGAGTTGACAAAAGCAGTCTCTCCATAAACGGTAAGGAGCAGCTTGTCCTTCAGAACTAGAAAGTTGATAAAGCCTAATACTATTATGAACCTGTACTTTTTGACGTGAAAGTATCTATATATCAGATGGATGAAAAGCCATTCTTTCTCCTTGTATTGCTCCTGCTTATCCATGCAATAGGCTTTTTCAGAGAACATCAAAGATGAAATAAGAAGTGAGGTACTCCCGATTCTAAAGGACAAATCATGTGGTCTTTTTGTCTGTAGCTAGCATTAAGTTTTTAGAGAAGAAGATGTGGAGATGTGAGAAACAATGGTCACAAAGTGAGGATTTTACAGATTACCAGTGGAAATAGGTCCCTATACACAGATGTAACTAGCTCTGTTTAAAATAATTTTGAAACACACTACCCTCTGCTTTGCACTGACAATTTTGCATGAGATGGAAACCTCAAGAAACAAATAAATGAACATGTGAATACTTCTGCACTGGGAGTATGTGTTTTCCACACGCACCTGTGGGTCAGGAGTCCAGGTGAAAGTCCACACTTTACCAAGACCAGCACAATGGCTGATCGTACAACTCCTTTGCCTTTATACGTAAGTTAGGTTGGTAACAAGAAACATTAGTCTCCTGGTTACCTGCTGTTGAATTTTATTTCACAAGTCGATGTGTCATCTCTGAAAAAAATACCAAATTTACCTAATCTAAATCTCCCATGAGTCCATTTCCTCTCATCCTATCACTTGCTACCTTGGAAAAGGGTCTAACTTTCACCTTGCTACAACCTCTTTCAGGTAGTTGTAGAGATTCATGAGGTCTTCCCTCAGCCTCCTTTTCTCCCAAATGAACCACCCCAGTTCCCTCAGCTGCTCCTCATAAGACTTGTGCTGTAGACACTTCACCAGCTTTGTTGCCCTTCTTTGGACAAGCTCCAGCACCTCAATGTCCTTCTTGTAGTGAGGGGCCCAAAACTGAACACAGCATTTGAGATGTGGCCTCACCAGTGCAGAGTACAGGGTGACAATCACTTCCCTAGTCCTGCTGGCCCCATTGTTTCTGATACAAGCCAGGATGCTGTTGGCCTTCTTGGCCACCCGGGCACACTGCTGGCTCATATTCAGCTGGCTGTCGACCAACAGCCTCTGGTCATTTTCTGCTCTGCAGCTTTCCATCCACTCTTCTCCAAGCCTGTAGTGTTGCACAGGGTTGTTATGACCCACGCATAAGTGAGATTTCAGTGAGCATCTACTGAACATGATTGGTAGGACAGCTCCTGGAGGTTTTGTCAGTGTCTTGCAGTAGCCCTCTATGCTGCGCTTCTAGTATCACACCTCTTCTAGACTCATCATCTGCCTGACATGTAAAATAACATATCCCACTGAAGAGCTGTAATCCCACTGTGATATCGTGGTGATACAACTGTGCTGCAGTTTCTGAGCCATCACATTTTCATTATACACTCTACACCTTTGCCTTTTGCTTAAATATACTCAACAGATTATGACGAATGCAAAAGCAAAGAAGATGACTGCTCCCTGGATGCATCATGCCACAACACACTTGGGTTTTACCAGTGCAGCTGTAATGAAGGATTTGCTGATGTGCACCCAGAAAAGCCGGGAAGAAGCTGTGAAGGCAAAATTTTTTAAAATTATCTAATAGCTAACTGAACATTTAATGATCTCATCTTTACTGGATCACAGTCACACTGGCCACAGGTCTTGAAATTTTGCCAGGGATTAACTGGTTTGTTGTTTTCAGCTAGATACTAATGGGAAAAGTCTTGCAGTGGAGTTTAAGTATTTCTGCCTGCAATGGTCTGTCATGAGAGTTTATTACATTAATATTAAATGCTGTCTTTGTAAGGTTCTTCTAACAGATCTATTTTCTCTTATTTGCCATTAAAATTAGATAGGATTGTCAAGATTGTTAGTTATTTTCATTAGCAGTAGCAAAGAGGACAGCAGAGATAATAGAGAAGGTAACAAAAAGCACTAGGTATGTGGTTTGACCTCTTTATGGGAAATTATGATATTGCAAACTACTTTTTTGTGTGAGTCAATCCATTTAGCTTCGCTCTTTCCTTTATTAGTTGGTGTATGATGAGTCTTTAAGCTCCTAAATTCTTTTATGCTTCTTCAGTAAATTATATTTGTTTTTGTAACCACAGTGATAAGCTACTGTTTGGCTGAAGTCACAAGGATTTGGCAACTGATACTAACCTTTGGTCAGTTTTGTTTAACCAAGATATTTAGCATTATGATAATGAGCTTTTGGCAAATTCAGCTCTGAAAGAGCTTAGACTTTTCTTTTTCTTCCTCTTATGTTCAAATCATCAACCTTTCAATTTAAGGCATTTCTGAAAGCTGGGGAGTTCCAGAAGGAGCGAGAGAGAGAGATAGAGAGATATGTACAGATTTTATATGTGGCTTGGGAAATAGATTCTGTTTATATGTACAACCAATTAAAATTATTTATGAGAATTTTTGTGTGATGAGACACATCTTTTGTGTTTCAGTGTAAATGGAGTTTATTATCTTGGTGCTTTCTAAGACAGTGGTGGATGAATACTTAGGTAGTTTCTACCAGCAAAGAGCCATGGGGTAACCCCAGAGCTTGTGCTGTATGCCAGGTGTTTGACGTACATGTTGATCTCAACCTGTGCTTCCCCTTTTCCTCTGCTTGCTTTCTTCCTGAAACCATTAAAGATTGCTACTAACACATTTGTTCAACTCCCCACTGTGTCTCTCAGAACACATATGTGCAGCGTGGTGCCGCTACATGAGGTTTCTCCTGAACTTCTCCCAGAATGGGTATTCCAAAGCAGTAAGGGTCATATTTTTTGGGTACCAACTGGTCACAAATGGGGCAAGTTTTTTTAACAAACTCTGCTCCTGTTTATACTCCACATCCAGAATTGTGCAGTCTCCTATAGTATTAGGCAATAATATATGAACACTTGCTGAGCAACTTACAGTTGGGGATCTCTTGTAATCACTGATCTTCCAGAAACTGTCTATACATGTTTTACTTGAGCACACTAATTACTGAGGCTCTTCAGGAAATAAGCACTTCAGCTTTACTCACAGGCCTTTTATGCATCTCCTGGGCTTATGCTTAAAAAAAGCCACAGCTTTGGCAGTAAGTACAGTGAGTTTAAAAAACAAAAGAAGCTAGTTTCCTTCCAGTAACCGTGAGCTTCCTCCTAAGAGTTTTCCTCTACCTTATGAAATCAATTTGAGTCTACCAGTTACAACAGCACCTTTGTTTTTTGGCACTCTTCAGCATTTCCTGTCATCCAGAAGGCAACAGTGACGGATGAGAAACTTGTACACAACACTGTTTTACCTGTGACATCTTTGCAAACTTCAGCTCGTGTTTCCTCCCCTACTTCACTGAATTTTTCTACTACTGAGCACAAAGCTCTGGAGGACAAGACATTCTCCAGCGTGGTTCTGTCTCCTCTCACCATGGATCCTGTGTCAACTCCTGGTATTTCTCCTCATGCATCTCCTGCCTCTCTCATTAAACCACTCCAGAAGGTTTCCATTAAAGATGCAGTGACAGTGTTTTGTGAAATCGAGAAGATCATCCTTGCCATCCAGAAGAGATTTTTACAGCAGGAGTCCATCCCTGAAACCTCCCTGTACCTGGGAGAGCCTCACTGCAATGTGACCATGAGCAATGACACTCACATTGTGCTGCAGGCAGACTGGAGTGACTGTGGCACTAAAGTTGAGACTGTAAGTTCCCTGAACTAGTGAATGCAAAGAAGCCCTCAAACAGTGTTTTTTTCCTCCTGGGGGGATGAAGGGAGGGGCAATGACAGTTCCCTAGGTAGCAGTACAGTGTGTTAGTTTTTGAAACGTTGGACTAAGAAATTTCTTTGGAGAAAAGAACCTTCTTGTGATGGCAAGTCACCTCTCTGTTTGGGGTGGGGGCAAGCAAGAAAGCAAAGGGGAATCTTTTAGGTCAGGCAGCAAAAGTCAAAGGTCTCTCCAAACTGAGAGACACTTCCAGTGCCTCTCTAGTTTCCCTTTGCAGCTGACAGAAGCTTCTGTTTTCTTAAAAGCAATTTCATCATCGTATTTAGACAAATGTTCTGATTGTTACCAGTAGTAGGGACGGAGAGTGATGGCTATCTCTTTGGATCCCAAACCAAAGGCTATGCTCAGGCCATGCTGAAGTACAGAAATTCCCTTGTGGAGCAATGATCATTACAGACTAAGGAAGAGGAGGAAGGGTGACGAATTTTCATTGTGTCACTGTACAGCAACTAAGATAACAGAGGTTTAATCTGTTTTTTTTTTTCAGCCAGGAGAAGGGAGAATATCTAAGCAGTTGAACTGGGTAACTAGCTCTGCTATATCCCTAGAAACACTGTTGATCACAAGTTGCACTTTCTTCTTTCTGTGTTGCAGAACATTACTAATACCGTGGTGAAAACCATCCTTCGGAATGACAATTCTACTCAGGGAGTAATCCACCACTTGAAAGTTGCCAGTCCCATTCACTGTGTGTTTCAAAATGATCTCTTGACTTCCTCTGGGTACACAGCAGAAGGGTAAGTAACGACCCTCTCTGCTCTGAAATGCTGTTGTGTGACTGAGTGCTTCTGCACTGGAAAAATCCCCAGAGACCTTAGCTGTATCCAGTCACAGTACTTGCTATGCTAAGTAGCCTGCCATCCTCCAAGTCCTGTGCTCAGGTGATCCCTGCTATGGGCTTTTCTCCTGCTCCATCTAATGTGTCAATAGGTCTAACAGTTAATAAGATTAGCCATTGACTGAATAAACCATAGATGAAAATAAGCCTTTGGGAGTATTGGTGCAGGTTTGGGAGCCAGAATTCCTGACTTCTCTTTGCCTTCCTGGGCAGCCACTTATAGCAATAACAGCCTTTTCCTGCTTTTGTAACATAATGATATATCTTTTCAACTGATGCAGGCAAGCAGGCTATAATGTGGGTGCTGAGGATGGCAATTTTTAACCCCCACAGATCCTTATTTGATCAGCTTGGAAAAAAGAGAAGACGTATGTAATGCAAATACTTTTTTTTTTTTTTTATGGAAGGCCCCATCTTCAAGTAAAGATGGAACCAAATCCACTGTTCAACAGAAAATCAAACCCACACTCACAGAAAAGGTGGTAACACAAGTTTTCCTCTGATGGTGAATGTCCTCCCTTCATACAAGTCCTCTCTCTTGCCTAGCACCGTGCTTGATCTATCACCACCAAGTCCACTTTTCTCTCTAACCCCCCAGACATTATATTTACCTTTCTATCCTCTTGCAACATCTTTGTCAGACACTTTCTTTCTGTGCTCTGTAATATCTCAAATCCTTCACTTATTGTCCAGATTTGTCTCTTCCTTCTCTTTTTCTTTTTTTTTTTTTTTCTATGCTTCACTGAGCTCTTACTCTCCTCTTTCTGAACTTTAAGATAGCTCATAGCCTCTATACCCTTCTTCTCCACTCAAATCTTGGTCTCTACTCTGTTTGCATTGCCAAGACATTCCACTCTTTGGATTTTCCCATTTGAATTTCCATGCACCCTACCTTCCCAACAAAAAAAATCAATCCATTTTCACCCTTTCTTCTTGAAAAGTGTCCTAACAGCCTTGACTGCAGATAACTCTTCACTACTTCGTTGTGCAAGAGGTGGAGAAACAGGCACTGATTTATAGAAACACACAGACAAATTCGTGGTCTTTAAAGGAGGTTAATTTTTGTTTCAGACTTTATACCATCTTTGAGGATTTACATGGATCTGGACACTTCAGAACAGAAATGCAGTTGTTTATTGGAAACTCCCCAATACCAAAAAATTTCAGTGTCTCTGCCAGTGATGATGTACTGATTGAAGTGGGCATCCAGAGAGCAGACAGCAAACTCAAGGTGGTCCTCACCAACTGCTGGGCAACTCCAACTAATAATTCAGTGGATGCCCTCTCATTTACTTTTATCAGCAACAGGTACAGCAATGCCACTTGTAAAGATCATGGTGCCATACCTTCAATGGCACTGATTATTAGTTTGTCATATTTTAAGTGCCTTTTATGTGTGTTCTCATCATTCATATATTCCATGCCTTATCATTCTGACGGGTCATAACTGCTTTGAATAGGGAAGGCAGGTATGAAAAGAAAAGGCTTTCAAAGGGTCCTGTGGTAGTTGTCTGAGTTTGTCTTCCCCTTAGTTTTGTAAAGAAATTGTACTTTTAATATGAAGTAATATGTAGTTTGGGCAGTCACTAGTGAAAGAACATTGAAAGGTGTGTGCTTTTTCTGTTTTTCTGTGGTTCAAATACTACCAAGGACTCACATGACTCTCATCAATGAAGGTGTAGGTTAGCTGATTCCTATGTGTTGTGACTTACACACAATATTGATGCAGTGTCTAGTAGAAGAGGTTTGTTCCTGTCTGATTCCCTGAACTCACCCTGTTGTCATATTCCTTGGGCTTACCCACCACCCTAAAATACAGTCCTTTCACTCAGTGACAAAAGCTATTGATATGAAAATAATATGATGTTTTTTCAATTTGTGTTTGGTGAAGCCAAGTTTAAATCCTATCAGCTCTGCTGGAGAGTTGCTTCATGGAGGGTCTGGCTGTAACTTTCTAAAGGAGCACTACAACCTGAGTTATGTGCTAGAACCACAACATGCCTTCTATAGCCCTAGCTGCTATGTATGTTTTTTTCTCTTCCTTTTCAGCTGTCCCATCCCAAATACGTTTACCACACTGCTAGAGAATGGGAATTCAAGCAAAGCACAGTTTAAGATGAAAATTTTTTCCTTTGTCAACAATTCTGTGGTTTACTTGCATTGCAAAATTCGTATTTGTATGGAGACACCAGGAAGCACCTGCAGGACCGTAAGTGTTTTGCTCCAACATGCTATTTTTCTCTGATGGGCCATATGCAGTCCTGCTATGGAATTGAAAGAGTAATGTTTCCAAACAAGGTTTAAAACAGCTCTTGAAGTTTTTCTTCTCTCTCTGCTGATAGCAGAAAGAAGTGGGGAAAAACTACAACCATATGGATGTGTCCACCTCTCTTCCCCTTCCTCATCCTTGTAGTTGAAAATATGGAGCTTGCACAGGAAAAGGGAAACAAAAATTTGGGAACCTGAGAACTAAACCTTTCACCTCTGTATAGGAGTGGCTAGAAGGCAATGAACAGCTGTCACAAGGAGATAAGCTGTTCAGAAATGTGTCAGCTCACATGTTCATGACATAAAAAAGTGAGCACGTATATTGGCAGTGTCAGCAGGGAAGTCTGAGTAAATTGATTTGGGATGTTTTTCTGTTCTTCCCCCAACTCCACAGATATTTGCTTCTCCAGGTGAGAGTTTAGGTCCCAGGAAAGGAAGCTCAGTGGCATTAAGTTTCCAGGGCTGTGACTCTAATAAATTTTATTATGACTTTTTGAAGCCTTATTGCTTTTTAAAGCAATAAAGCAAGCAATGTTCTGATAACAACTTCAGTATCTGCGTGCTCTAAAACATTGCTTTGTTTCTTTTTACTTCTGATGCACACTGCTTCATCTAAAAATGTGTTACTACCATAGAAATAAGAAAAAAACCCCTCACATTTTGTTGATGGCTTTTAATTTATTTTTTTTTTTTTTTTTTTTTTTTTTTAATTATAGAAGACACACAGGAATTCTCCTTTCCCTCTGCCAATCTTCCTGGCTCTTTTTCTCTCAAGGATGTTTTCATTAGCAGTTTGGTGTTCTTCCATTGTTTAACACTTTCCTCTGGCTCTAAATAGATCAGTTTAAGACCATTACAAAGCAAATGTTTTCTTCCTAAAAGATTAAAAGTGGCTAGCAGCAGGTACATGTTTCCTTTCTTAAAGTATAAAGCTTCCTCCAGATTTTTAAAAAACAAGTAAGAACAGGAAACATGACTGACAGATAGAAAGATGACTCAAATTGTCACAGCTGAATTTGCATGCTAAAAATCTTCAGCAATCTCGAGCTTATGCCCTCCTTTGGTAGATGTGGTGCTCTCCCTGAGTTCACTGTGTGTCCTGGTCAGCTGAGGCGGGTCATGGTGGTGGGTGTAAGGTAGGAGAATAAGAGGACAGGACAGGGACTGCAGGGGCTGGTGTGGCTGCTATAAGGAATCAAATGGTTGCTTTGCTATGAGCCACTGGGTTTGCTGTTAGAGCAAGCTTTAGCTGTATGGATTAGAGTTTAGGAACAAAGCTAACTAAAAGAGTGGCTTTGATCTGATTTACAGGGTTCTGTGATGGGGGTAATTCTGCTAGCCCAAGATGAGCTTTGATTGACATTGATATCTGCAGTAAAAAAAAGCACAGCAGAGTTAATTAGTGAGGCCCTCTTCTTCCATATATTCTATATTTCTATATTATTCATATATATATGTTATATTGTTCTTTGTCCTATGCAAAATTTACCCCCTATGAAAAGTTAGTGAATTCAGTATCTCAGACTGCGATGAAAATGTTATGTGGAGAAGACAAGTGCTAGGCACATCTACAAAGGACAGCAATTTGGGGAGGGGAAGCTGCAGGAGGTGAAAAAATCAAGGAAAACTGGAGTAAGAACAAAGTATATTTGGAAATAATGTTAAGACGGCTGGGGAAGCACCCAGGGTCTAGGATCTGATCTTCTGATCTGTCTGCTACTCTGGAGAATACTGACTTGCTTCAGGGCAGATTTTCTTCAGTTCTTTGCCCACAAAGCGAGACTTACATCTTATTTCTTCTTATGTATTCTTCTTACGTATTATTTTTTCTTGCCAGGCCTCTTTATACCTTGGTTTTTTGATAGAAGAAAGCCATGTGCTCTAAAGTTTAGAGTGGAAAAAAATAGACAGGCTGGGGAGCAATGTAGTGAGAAAAGAGTAAGACCCACAATTTTGAATGGGAAGAGAAGTGATGTGCCACCACTGTTTGTCTGTCATGGCTGCACCATGGCTGCCTGGATCCAAAAAATCATTGACACTGGGGAGTGACGATATAACTATTCTCCAGTTGACCCGCCTAGCTGGGAAAGCTATTGGTGGAATAGATCAGAACTGCAGCTACATGGGAATTTTTCTGGGAGCCGACCAAGCTAAAGACACTGTTGCTGACAGTTTATTGTAGAGTTTTTTCAATGTAACCAGGCTGGTAACACTGGTGAGACATTGTTATGTAGACAAGCTGGTAAAACCTTCTTGCACTTTGCTGCTTTCTTTTGCTGATTATAGTATGGTGCAGCAGTTTCTCTGGATTTATAGGCACTTCCAGGAGAGCCACAGTATCTTTTGAATAAACTCAACAGGCTACAGTTCCCATCAGAGACCATTAGGTTGCAACTTTAAAAAGTAGCAACCAAATTAAGGGTGCTACTGAGGAAACATGCAGAAGAGGAGCGTGCTGTGTGTTCTGAAAGTGCTGCTCACACAAAGCGAAAGCAGCTAATCAGCAATGTTTCACGCCAATAGTTCCCAGATTAGTAGTTCACATGTCACTGAAGAGTTGTGTGTTGCTTCAAAATGACATGCAGCTTGTTGCTGCTTTTGCTGGTGCTGGTTGTATTACCTGCTCTGCCTGCCGTGGGCAGTAGAAGCATCCAAACAAAAATGTTTGCAAAACCCTGGTATACAGAAATAGTGAGAAATTCATTCTCCCATAAGGTTTTTTTCTAGAAACAAACAGAAAGTTAATGAAAAGACACTGTCTGTGTGAAACCTCTGTTCACAGCAGTGTTTTCCTGAATGACTAATTACGGATTTTGTACTGATGTTTCTGTAGTGCCATTTATTTTGAACTTCCATTTGGTGCTCATTTCAGTTTAATAAAGCATAAAGCTAAGAAATAGAAAAACCCAATGAGTGAAAATAGCACCAGGCTTTCATATACTTATCAGAAGACTTTGCATTTTTAATTAGTAAGCTGTATTACTTGTTGGAGTTTAAACTCATTGTTTCAGAGATGCCAAACAGTTCGATCCCTGAAGACTGGTGAAACCATCGCTACACACAGAACATCCTGGGGACCCTTATGTAAATCAGCTGGTGAGTTATGCAAAAAGGGGCCACAGAGGAACTATCATTTCAAGAGTCCTTTTCACTGGCAAAGGAACCTGAAGACCAGTGATACAAGGTTTTTGTGTCACTGCATACTTTTCTGAGTAGCAGGCATTCTTACTGAAGCCGTGTGGCAGTGTGGAAAAGCATGTGCCCTCCTTGGTGAAATGACTGTTAGGTTGTGAAGGGAATGTAGAAAGGAAGAGGATAAAGTGCTTCACATAGCTAATTGTACAGGGTAGCAAGTACAACAGCAGCAAAATCAAACAGTTATTACAACTGTAGTGTGAAAGCAGTTTGAATCTTTTAGATTGCAATCGGTTTTACAAATGTTTGCTCTGCATGGTAGTTAGACTGCAGTTATATTGAGCTCTGAAGCTCAGAATCAGAGGAGATAAGAGATTGCATTGTGCTGCCTGATACTCTCTGATACTGACTTCATTGCTGCTGTGAGGGAAAGTGGCAGAGCACAGCTGGTGCACGACACCTTCTTTAATCTGGGGGAGTGGTACAGTACAGTTTAACAGAGAGGGAACACCAACACCATATACAAGCAAGGAGTAATTCATTGTGTACTTGCCTCTGCTGCGTTTACCCCCAGTGGTGTTTCCAAGGGCACCTGTGACCTCTAACATTTGCAGTCATTTGGCCTGCTCCAGCCATTTGCATTTGTATCTTATTAGTGTAAAACACCCATTGAGAGTATTTGTAGATGACAGTATCAGAGTTTTAACACATGGCTGCTGTGAATAGACAGAAGTCATCTCCTTTCTTCCTGCTGGTTGCCTGTTTTTTTCCAGTCACTTAAAGTTCTGCTGGACTCTTAGTGGGTTCAGGGTGTTTTTTTCTCTTCTGCTGTGACAATCACAATGTTCTTTCAGAGCTAGAAACTGGCTCTGTCTTAGCATATGTATTTTTCTTCCATTATACACAAGTACTAGTCTGTTAGAATAGGCCTTCACTGATCATTTCTGAATGGGTCTCTTTTTTCAAACTTAGCGATTAATACAGCTTTCTTTGTACAGCATTTACATCAAGCAGATGTCACTCCCATTTTCACTGGAGACCCAAATGCATTTCTAATACTGAAAAACAACCACTGCAGAAAAGGAACACTGGTTATGGGAGCTTTACTTGGGTTGTACTATACCAGTTCCTAGGCAAAGGTGACAGTACTAGATGTTGTCTCCTATTTCAAATTTGGATAGTCACTTTGGATTTTAAGCGGGGGGGAGGGGATCACTCAGGTACTATCACCTAGACAGTGATACACAACTCTGTGTTGAGGGAGACAACATTAATTGTGATGTCAGGTAAACTGCTGCGGTGAAACATGAAAAAAGTGTTAACTGCTCTGCCTAAACTTCTTGACCACATGCTATAGCAAAGACCACTGATGCATGTCCTCAGGAAGGCCTGTTCTGTCTGTGTCTGGCTACAGGCTGTCACTTCCACTGTGCATCTTCTTTTTTATTTCTTTGTTTCACACTGAAATTCAGAAATAAGCCTAAATATGTTATGTAACACTGCTTTGGCTTGTACTGGAATAATGCCCTGGATGTTCCATAGCCTGAACATCACTACTGCATTCCTCTGTGGCTGCCAACAGTGCCCTTTGGCCAAAGATCTTGTCTCTAATTACAGGCATGTATGTATTGGTATTTGTCTTTAGTGCACCTCAGGTACTGCACGAGTGCTTGGCTAAATAAATGCTGTCCTGAAAATGTGTGGAGACAAACAGATGTTTCTACAGGTGCATCAGGCATTTAGAAGAATGAATTAGAAATGTGCAAGAGTACATGTACAAATACGAATAGAGCTATATTGTTAACTGGAGAGGGGATTCTGCTTGCAGATTTGGACAAGCACATTCAAGTGCCTACATATGAACCAGGCAAACACATTCTGTTGATGATCAGTGGAGCCTAGGGAGACAGCTGGCCACAAGGGACTTGACTCTTGCCCACACATAGGCATTTACTGCTCATGACCCAACATGTCCCCTTGTTTCCTTCTCCTCAATGTCTGGGTGCTATTACAAAAGGCTGTAGGTCTCCTGCTGGTCCCGTGCCACGTCTGCCAAAACAGTGCAGACATTATAAACACCCTTGGGCTCTCAGGTAGCACTAGATGCCTATGCTCAGGCTACAGAGTTGAGCCCATGGTGACCACTTCAGAGTGAACTCACCTGCCTTTAATGACCGTCCCAGCCAGATCTCTGCTGACTAGAATGGGAGCTTAGAGACCCAGCCCACACAGAGAATCCTTCCCTAAATACTGTGTTTAAGGAGTGTTACATATGAAATAAAAGCAAATCAAGTGGTTTTTAATAATGATAGATAAATAAGGGCAGGGTTAACATGGGAGGATGCTTCTCCTGTAGGGTCATTATGAAAGTATGGCATCATTTCAAAAAGTCACCAGTGGTGATTCTTTAATTCTTATTTTAAAAGAAAATTGTAGTTGAATTCCAAAGATACATCATAGTAGTATGTGCAGGGATTCTACACTTATATGTAAAAAGATAACTTGGACTGTGGCTCACAGACCTTTCCATGAGAAACATCTTCCCTAAAAGGCTGATTCACTTCTATATCACAGCTCTGCACTTCAATATGTGTGTTGGCAAATTTGTAGATGAGGCTCTTCTCTTATCCCAGGAAAAGGTTTAAGAATTTCAAAGCTTTTTTTTAATTTCTCATCTTTTTTTTTTAGCATCTGATTTGAAGAGAGAGAAGGAGTCTGGGATAGGAGTTGGATACATCGTCCTCATTGTCTTTGCTGTGTTTGTTTTTGTGCTGGGAGTTGTGGGCCTTCTCATTTTCCAGTACCAGCGAAAGCTGGGAAGATACAGCTTCAGAATCAAGTCTGCCAACTTCAGCTACCAGGTGTTCTATGATTAGCAATTGCCCCATTACCAGATGTAAGTACCAAATTATAATCATTTGCTTTCTTTAGCTGTTTATCTCTTTCTGAAATAGTTAGATACCTGCAGATGAGTGATCTCTCTTTAAGGGTATTTGAACCTTTTGTTCTGTTTGCTGCTGGTGAAGGTCTTAGAAGCAAGAATGAAATGCTTACTATTCTTCCCTGTTTTCAAATACCACAGACTACAGATGAAGAAGACAGTCTTCTCCATCTTCCGTCATGGCTTTGTCTCAGTCAGAATAAATGACACACCAATAATTATTTCCACACAAAGCATATCGCTTTTGAGTACAATGAAGGAAAGAAAATTTACATCCTATTTATAAATCTGCTTCAAAGTTAATTTGCTTCAGAAGTTATCCCTTTCCTACAAAAGCTTGTGTTTAACTTTTTTTTTTTTAAGGGGTGTTTTTCTAGAAAATAATGGGATATTAGACGTGAAGGATGTGAAATATTGGTATGTATAAGCAGTGCTTACAAGTGCCTGCAGAGAGTCTGAAAGGACAGCTCTGAGGAGTGTTAACCATTGCCACACGTTCTGCCTCTGCAAATTGGACATTTAACACTTTTCCAGAATACCATAGGATTCAGCAATTTTTCTGTAAAATAAATATGTTCTAGCTGCTGACTATTTGTATGTTTGTCCCTTTAAGAAGAGGAAAGATAGGTGAGAAAGCTGGCCTGCTGAAAACCACCTAATGTTGCTTCATAACTGAAGGATGTTTACTGAGGTTCTGGTCAAATTCTGTTCCTGGGAACTGGCTTATTTGACGTTGTTACCGGCGTTAGTAACTCTTTCCTGATAGAGGCCTCATACGAGACAATGCAGCTGCCATGACCACAGTAAATTCACTAGACTCATCATGATGGTATTTGCAGATAATTTAGTTTACTTCAGTAAATATAATAACAATATATATCACAAAGGAAGGACAAAGGAAGACTGTATGCCAGCTATCTGCTTGTAAAGTCTTGAAGAGCTGCTATTAGCTCTGTTTCCCCAACTCTTACATAATGGAGACCACCCTCTGTAGTCACTTATGGGCAGCTCCTAGGAGACTGCTAAAGGTGAGGGTGATGCTCTCACTGCTTCTCAAAAGCTGGGCAGGGGTGCCTCTTGGGAGCCTGAAGGGAAGGTACCTGGAGCTCCAGCAGCTGTAAATTTCCATCACTGATCCAGGTCCCACTAGGGAGCCCTAATCCCTCATAAAGGGCATATCTAGGTCCATTAAATCAAAACCTATATATGAAGACTCTGAGTCTCTTCACAGAGAGAAGAATGGCTTGTTTGCATTCATCATTCTGCTCTCAGGAGTGGTCATGGGTGATTGGAATACTTGACAGTAATGGAAATTCTGGAGCTGTGCAGTGAGGTTGTAGCATAAAAAACTGTCAGGCTCAGAACACTTCTACATCATATTGGAGTCTCAGTTAATGGCTTCTTTTTGATGCTGGAACTATTCAGCTCTTCTTTCCTATGTATTTAATTTCTTTGGAAGGTTGTTGATTACCTTTCTCAATCATGATTAGTTTGTTTTCTCTTTTTTCTAGTTGGATCATATCTCATCATGTGGAAAACTGAAGCTTGTCTTCACTCAACATTTGACTTTTGTTACACTTCACAATAGTGGTTATGACTGGTTGAAACACTGACTCTTCCAAATTAATGTTGCATATAAAAGGCTTCTATCCCCCCTCTTTGTTTGTTTGCATGTTTTTTTGTGGCTTTTTTTTTTTTTGTTGTTGTTGTGGGTCTGTTTTGGTTTTGTTTTTAGCAATCTAGCTCTTCCCTGGTGTCCTAATAAATATTTGTGACTGCAGCAGCTCTAGATTGATGAATTGGGCAGGGTTTCTTTTTTATCTTGGATGAAATAGAAGTGAAAAAAGGAAGACTTTAAAGTTATGTTATGTAGCTATGTGCCCATTTTAGCATCACTTGTGCCATTATTTTTGACAAGCTGCATATTTCTATAAATATTCCAGGAAGTAAGGAGATCTCCTTTTCAGTTTGTAATTCACTATTTACTTAAGGTGAGGCTGAAACTTTGAGCTGCCGCAATGTTGAAGAGGTAATTGTACAACGCCTTAAGCATACAGAAGCTGAAGAGCAAGTGCTGGATTTGCCACGAAGTAAAGAAAAGGCACCATGAATCTGAGGCTTAACATACTCAGAGTGTTCTTCAGCATGAATTTTGAGATTTGATTGTAAATTCTTTAATCAATAAGGACTCAGTAAAAAAAAAAAAAAAAAAAAGACAAAAAAAGAAGAAATTATTTAAGTATTTTTACAGCTGGTAGCCCATGTTTGTCTAGATAAGTTAATGGGTACATATGTATTCTGTTTAATTAGACCAAAAGGATTATGCAGTCAAGCCACAGAGTGTGCTGCCCACATAAGTGAGAGTACTCCAGTTGCAGCAGGACTGTAAATCTGAGCTGAATTTTGCCTGGCTACAAGACCCTACCGTTAGTGCAGCAGAAAAGGTTTAGTTTACATGCTCCATTGGGTTGAACAACAGTCTGTTCAGATGGATAAACTGGAACAAAATATTTTCTACACTTTAAGCATCTCCTGCAGGACTCTTTCCTGCAGTGTGTGCTTTTATTCACTCTGCTGCCCCAGACCTCCACTTAAGTGAGCGTGTTAGAAGGTGGAGAGTAAAGTGGTGTGGTAATTTGTCCCTGCCACCTCTTGGTTCTGATTGCTGCATGCACTCCTCCTACACAGCAATAGAGTCTGCTTCGTCTGGGTTACATGCAATTCAGTGACTTACAGTGAACAAGCTCAGCGGACACCATTATAAATAGCTCCTAGTGGAAACTGGCCATTAACCTGAATGCACAAATAATCTTAGTAGCTGTAGCATTTAGGTACTGATTTTTTGATACTGAATAGCATTTGCAAGCTGCTTGTCTATCCCCCTAATCCAATTTCTTTAACTGATAAGATTACCGAATAAAAGACTTCTACATTTCGCAAAAGGTCGTACTGATCAGTCTTAGAGGTAATATACACACCTTTTAAATATATCAATAAACTTCAGAATAATTATTTACATTCTACTTTTGATTCAAGTCAAGTGGATCTATAAAGAGTAAAAATTCTTGACTTGTCTTGTCTGTGCTGAAATATCAGTTACCAGCTCCTGATCTAGAAAAGATCCATTTGTTTACAACTCATTAGTGAAACTGCACATTATCTTTTCAATCTTAGAGAGTGATGAATGTAACCATTAGTTTTTTATTATATAGGATTCTCTTAACTTTTGCTCAGTTTGGTCTCAAATATACCATGTGTTTGTCTTCTGTACACAGTGAAAAGATAAGCTATTTACTACAAATATTTTTCTAGTTTTTAGTTCTTTAACAATCCTGAACTGCTTGAAAGTGATAGGACTAGAGATTCATCTACTGATGTCAGTGGGGCTATGCCGTTTGTAAAAACTGAGCACTAGTCTTCAGGATGAAGTGCAAAACAGTAGCTTGTATTTGACACCTTGCATGCTCAGGAGAAACTGCTATTGTGACTGTCTGAGTTTGTATAGCCAAGCTTTTGTGTCTCAATAAAAATATTCTTGTAGCTTATTGTTGACTTTTATGCTGTTACGTTTGTCTTTTATGATTTAGTCACAGGTATTAAGATGTGCATTGTATGGACGTTGCAGCTTCTAAAGAACTGTTCAAGTATCAGAATAGTATTCAAACATCACTTAAAACACAACACATGACCTTGTCCAAACAACAATGGATTGCAATTACCAACAGCTGCATATATACTCTTACTGAGGGTCTTTTTCTTCAACATTACAAGGGGTAAATGTATTTTTAGTTTCATGCTTTGCAGCAAAGACAGCCAACAGAGTGTTCAGCATTCCCAGTCTAATAATACTATTCTAGCAATGTGATGATCCAGTCTGAAACTAGTGTCACGTCAGCCTCCCTGGGCATTTGGTTTGTACAGTTCTGACAGCTGCTCCAAAAGCAGCATAGTCAGAGTTTACCCTCAGTGAAGGTTCCCCTGAGGGCATTAGTGGGTTTGTCTGGACCTGAGTGTGAAAAGCAGAGAACACCAGAATTTAATTCAAATGCTTCCTTTCCCATCCCTGTGCAAAAATGTCACACAGCTGTCACCCATTTTCTTTATTTGTCTTTTTATTTTTTTTTTCTGTGCAATGTTTCAGTGGCTAGCAGTCACTGTTTTCTCAGCACTGTGTCACTTTGTGTCTCCTTCTCATGCTGAGGCACAGAGCATGTAGTTCAGTTGCAGTATCATAGAATCACAGAACGATTTGTGTCAGAAGGGATCTTTAAAGATCATTCAGTCTAACCCCTCTGCCACGGGCAGCAATATCTTTCACTAGACGAGGCTGCTCAGAGCCTCATCCAACGTGGCCTCGAACACTTCCAGGGAGGCGGCATCCACAACTTCTCTGGGCAACCTGTTCCAGTGCCTCACCACCTTCATTGTAAAAACTTTCTTCCTTATATTCTAAATCAACCCTTTTTCAGTTTAAAAACATTGTGCCTTGTTCTGTCACTATAGGCCTTGGTAAAAAGTCTCCCTCTTTCTTATAAGCCCCCTTTATATATTGAAAGGCCTTACAAAGGTCTCCTTGGAGCCTTCTCTTCTCCAGGCTGAACAATTGCAAATCTCTCAGCCTATCTTCCTAGGAGAGGTGTTCCAGCCCTCTGATCATTTTTGTGGATCCTCCTCCAACAGGCCCACAACTTTCTTGAACTGGGGACCTCAGAGCTGGACACAGTACTCCAGGTGAGGTTTCACAGAATAGAGGGGGGGAATTACCTCCTTTGACCTGCTGGCCACACTTTTTTTTTACACAGCTAGAAGACAACTGTCTTTCTGGGCTGCAGGCACATGTTGCCAGCTCATTTTTCATACACCAGTGACCCCATGTTCTCTGCAGGGCTGCTCTCAATCCATTCATACCCTAGTCCGTACTGATATTGAAGATTGTCCCAACCCAATTGTAGAAGCTTACATTTAGCCTTGTGGGACTTCATGAGGTTCACATGGATCCACTTCTTGAGCCTGTCAAGTTTCCTCTGGATGGCATCCGTTCCCTCTAATGAATTAACCGCACTGCTCAGTTTGATGTCATCTGCAAACTTGCTGAGGGTGCCTTTGATCCCACTATGTCATTGATGAAGATATTAATTGTATAGGTTCCAATATGAACCCCTGAGAGACACCACTCATTACTGGTTTCCACTCAGACACCAAGCCATTGACTCTAACTCATTGGACACAGCCATCCAGACATTTCCCTGCCCATTTAAAATCCATCCTTGACTGGGCAGCGTATAGCATCACAAAGTTTCTTTTGTCAACTTGGCCCCTAATTTTTACCCATAAGCTCTCAATTTGTTCATTGCTGTTTTTCAAAGGCAACTCTGTGCAGCTGATAATTTTTATTTTACACAAAAAGCAACCCCCTCATGCCTCCCTCCTTGCCCAGTCCCTTCTGAACATTTTATAGCCATTGATTGCACTGCTCCAGTCATGTCACTCATTCCACTGTGTTTCAGTGGTAGCGATTAGATCATAGCTGCTAGTTTCCAGCTCCTGGCTGTTACCCATTCTGTGTGCATTGGTATAGAGGCATGTAAACTGGGCTATTGACTATGTCATCTTTTTAGAAGAACACACCCTAATGCCTTTGAGACATTTCACAGATGTTTCCTTTGAAAGAGGAAATGTATAAAGTGCAGTAGGATCCCTCTGACTGTTTCGCCCCATCTACTGCTTGGACAAGTTTTGATGACTTTGGAGGGCCCATTTTAGACTGCTGTGGTCAGTTCCCACAGTCAGATTCCACACCAGTGATCAGGTAATATCGCCAAACAAGAAGTTCTGAGACCAAGCAGAAAACTTCTAGAGGAGCAGCACTGATTATCTTGGTGTTGCTCACCTTTTGTTCTGTTAGTGAAGCATTTGCTCTAGAAAATTATTTGAGACAATGGATGAAAATATGTAGAAATGAAGATTTCATGTTGACCTCTTACATTATTTACTAAAATGCACTTTAGACCAGTGGTATTCGCACCTGTGTCCCTATTGTGCACTGAGAAGACAACCTGATGCACAACACTCATTGCTATTCCTTTTTATCCTACTATAGTGTTGCCAAATTCTGGTTGCAGCAGAGTTGGGAAAATGTTGAGAGAACTGGAAAATTTCTTTTTCCATTAAAATATAAAAGTACTGGCTTTTTAATGCCTGTTTTGAAAGGTTTCCTGTAGGCTGTGGAAGGAAACAAGTTAAAATAATTGAAAATGTTTAACTACAATTGATCTAAAAATATGATGTTGGCTGCAATCTTGTAGAAACCCTGGAGCCCAGAGCCACCTAATGACTTCTTTGATCTGCTCTGTAACAATTACTCTGTCTGGGGGTCTGTCCTGCAGGACTTGTGGCAGACCTACAACTGAGTAGTATCTCCTCTGTAAAAGTACTACCTTTCTTCAAGATCCCTCTCCATTTTTTTTCAGATTTCTCTACTCTCCTTGCTATCTCCTGATGCTAGCAGCCACACCGCAGACAGTGCTTCAGCCTAGAATTTTCGGGGACTTTCTGCCTGTTTCTTAAACTCATGTCCTTCTGACTGTGCGGACAGCTATGAGTTTGTGCTAAAGACACACTTTGATATGTAGTCTGGATGTGACCCTGTCTGCCAGGGGGGAACACAGGACACTTGTCAGT
Source organism: Merops nubicus (assembly GCF_000691845.1). NCBI lineage: Eukaryota > Metazoa > Chordata > Aves > Coraciiformes > Meropidae > Merops > Merops nubicus. Next base: position 55,128 of record NW_008620914.1, on the reverse strand, counting down.
GCAGCACCTCTCCACATGCTGAAAATTGCCCTGAAAGTTCTCTCTGCCTCTCCTGCCCTTCTTTCCCAAAACAAAGATTTTTACTCTGAAATCCAGAGAAAGAATGGTTTCAGCAGCTTAACACAGACACCAAGAGTTGTACACTAAAACTAATCGTAGCCGAAGTATAAAAAAGGAATAAAGAAAGAACCAGAACATTTGAAGATGGCAAGGAAAAGAGCAGTAAAGGACTAAAACAACGAAGTTTAAATAGTGTATGGAAGTGTCAGTAATAAATCACTGGTGTAGTGCTTGCAATGGATCCTGAGATGTCCACTCACATTATTATCTTTAAATCAGCTAGTGCTCAGCCCTACCTTTAACGAAGGCTGTAAAACTATTGGGATGGTTAGCGTAATTGCCTGTTGCTGCCTAAAAACTGGATTTATTGAAATAGAAACTATAAGGAATGAAAAAACATAGTAGTTTTATCAACCTAGCTTTGTGTGCATTTGGGTGCATGTTAGACTAAATTCAGTACGTTTAGGAATACTGCAATTATACAGTGTTGAAAGCTTGTTTTGATCCCACATTTCTCCCTTTCTCTCTTCCTCTCCTTTCAGAGAAGGTATTAGTAAAAGTGGTTTTTTCCTATGTAATTTTCTCACATACAAAAATGTATGGTAACTTCTGGAAAATTGCAAGTATTTATAGGCACAGATGAAATAGTGAACCTTTATGTAAATAGCAATTCTCTCATTTTCCTGCTTTACTGTGGAAGTAATAAGAAAAATGGCATTTATCTCTCATGATCTTTCTGTTTAATCCTGCAAAGAATACGTTCTTTTGACAGTTGCTTTTCTTTGACTGTTTTGTGTCTGCTCTTGCTACAGATAACTCTGAGGAGGATCAGAATCTAAGGACAACAAAAAGAGAAAAAAGGCCCTAGTTAGTTTATGGATAGTGCAGTGAATATTTGGCACCTTGCTACATGGGACACGTTACTCGTTCCTCGCCCGGATGGAGCCTTTGGGAAAATCCAAGGGAAAAATAAGAAAGCTTGATATCAGCATTGAGGAGTGTTGAGGAACTCCAGGTATGGCAGCATTATGGAGCTATTTTTGATGATATTTGGAAGTAGATCAGGCGTGGTGAAGGAGGTTATGGCGTAGCAGTATTCTCAACAGGCTAATGCAAATCCACCCCAAAGCACCAAGAAATCTTGTTCACTCTAGGATTGTGAAGATGACTGAATTCTGAGAAGAGACCGACTTTCTGACAAAGACATTTGAGTAGAATTTTCAGGTAAAATCTTCCCAGCAGACAATATCACTATACCCCTGGGAATGTGTTAGCAGCTAATAGCACTATTGACAGTATGGGTTCTTCATGGCTTATGTTCCTTAATACCTAAACTCTTCAAATCCACTCAGGAAATATCTGGCTTTTCCTCTCGTACTGCCTAGAGCTTTGATATGAAATGCCAGCTACAAACAATGCTCCCATTCATAAGGTGCCTTTAGCATCTGGCAGTTTGAAAAGATGAGGGAAGTGCTTCTTATCAGTATTTTGAACAGATATTGCTATTACTAGTACAAGGAGATAGAAGGGTCTCATGTTTTTTCTACTGCCAACCTTGGGACACTAATTACTGAGCATTATATATGAATAACTTTCTTAAGCTTAGTCTGGCATATTTAGTTTTGCACTGTATCATACCTGCTTGGTGAGAACATAATCTTGTTCACTGAGTTACTCAGCAAAGAATGTGAAAATATGGCTGAAATGGAATTTGGAAGGGGATGTTTGCTGAATCCAACTTCAATTTTTACAGAACAGCTTTGGCAGATCACAGGGCCAAATCAAATGCCACAGCTCTTGTCTGTGTCAGTAGGGCACAAGTTAGGAGTAACTATTGAGCAAGATGTGATTGGCTTCTGGAGGTGTTTTCTTTATGTCCCTGAAAGATTTTTGGCTGACAGGTTGTTTGAGGCTACATTTTGCAGTCATTTAAAAATCAGCTGATTTATTCTCAGAAGATACTCGTTACTGCTGCCAACTTCCTGAGTTTCTTAGCATTTGTTTAATTACCTGTTCTCCTCCTTTTCACTTGTTCGCCTACAACTGTGACATCTTAGACAAGTCTGTTGTCATACAGGTGTATGAGAAGCACCACCCTTTAAAGTTTAGTCTTTCTCCTGACATGACATCTGGTTCTCACCTGACTTCTATGAAAACCAAAGTCAGTATGCCAGGATGTCATAGACTTTACCCTGTATCCTGGACTTCTCTTATGAGATATTACCACTGACTATCCCTCTTCTGATGAGATACAATCCCTCTTCTCGTACAGCCTAATACAGACCGTTTGAGGCTGCATGGCATCCCTGGGATGATAACTGTTTAGTTATTTCCAGGTTTGTTATTTCTAGCACACACCCCAAAATCTGCTTCTTAAACTGGTATTGGTATTTTCATGGAGTAAAGCCATACACACCAGAGAAAGGAACACCTGAAAAGGTCTATGTTACTGAGTTACTGCCTTCTTTTGTTGTAACCACAGATGGTTGTGTCTTCCCTTTGTTTTGAGCAAACAGTATTCATACCCTGTCTTGGTACAGTGCATCTTTGCTTTTACTGTTTTCAATTCCCCAGCAAAGCACCGGTGCCATTTGTATTCACTGAACTGCTGTGACTGCCTCAGTCAGTTGTCACCAAGAACAAAATGCAACGTTACCTCACAGGAGCTTCATGCCGGACTACGCAGGCTGCTGCTCAGTTATTTTATAGGGGCAAATTAAATTTGAAGTTAAGAGTAAGAAATGAAATTGAATTTAATGTGATGGTGCCTGAACGTTTTGGAAACGAGATGCTGAGTAAAAATACATACATATTCTTGTACTGCTGAGTAGGTGCTAGACATAGATGCTGAGAATACCACAGGTTTACTATATTCTTCAGAGGTAAACAAAGAATCGTGTCTTCTGTTGTGAACATGCTTAATATTTCCAGTCAAAACTACTTAAAAGTAATATATCTTCTGGTGGACTTGAAAGCTTAGTTACTTGGCATGTCTTGGCAAGGTGCATTTATTATCCTGCATAATACACATTATATTCTTTTGTACCACAGATATATGTAAATTCTCACACATGATTTTAGCTGTCAAAGAGATTTGCAGAGCCATGCATGAGAAACTCATTATTGATAATCTGTGTGTGATACAGAAGTCACACTCAAAACATGTAAAGACTTTTTTACCTAGCTGCCTGACTTGCAGCTCCCTCTTAAGTCTGTGCCAGTGGTTCTGAGCTCAGGAAAAAATTTTCTTACTCGTTCCTCCACACCTTCTTGACCTGTCCCTTTGAAATGGGGGATGTGATAATTTAGTTGTTCAGAGTTTGTTGCTGCTTGCTGTGTACTCTCATCTGATGAATACCCAATGCCATGATAATGGCTCTCTCTTTTTCTTTCCCTGTGGCAAAAGACATATTCTATGGAATGCTGTACAGTTCAAAGGCCATATAATTTCTTATAGACTGGATACTGAATACTTTATATGCTTCTTCAAGTGGAAATAAATAGATTCTAACACAGATTCTGTCCTGTACCTTTAAGTCACTCAAATAATTCTTCTCTTACTGTGGCCAGTGGCACAATTTGAGCATTTATGATCAGATTTGTTGAAATCAAAGAGGAAATGTAGCCCTCTGTAGCACAGAGTATGACATCTGGCAGAAGTGAAGGTCCAAATTTTGGAGGGGTAGGGGTAGTTTGAGCCTTTCTTGATGTAGCTTTGGCTCTGCAGTGCTCTCGAATGTATTTCCTGCTCTGTTACCCATGACATCTCTGGAAAGCATCCTATGGCCTAAAGAGGGTTGGAGGCCTGATGCATGTGTGCAACATTTTAGCTGTTCCAACTACTGCATTCACATATGTCAATGAGCATGTATTTTTCACATTCCCATATTTATATGCAATAAAACATTAACTTGTCACTGATCTTTAAAGATGACAAAATGACTCATTTTATAGTGCCACTTCTCTATGGATAATCATCTGGCAAAGCTCTTGACTGTCTGCTTATATTGTTATGGGGAATTTCCCCAGGTTAGGAGAACAAGCCAAGGAGAAGTATGAGTAAGCCAACATCAGCATTAGGTGTGTCCTGACCTGAGCCTGTTCTTTTTTTTTTTTTTTTTTTTTTTCCAGATTTGACCAGCTAGAAGGTGAGTAGAAACTTTAATTAAAATGCATTTATAGTTCTGCTTTTTTGAGGTATCTTGCTGTGTGGTTGAATCACTACTGAAAACTGCTTTTTCATTCCTGACTGAAAGCTCTACCCTGTCCCCTCTTCTCCCTTGTCTCATGGGGTGGAAAGATTCCTCTTCCCCTTCAGCCAACAACAGTTCGCCTTAAAATACTTTGAAAAACTAGAATACTGAGCTTCTGACAAGGATGGAGTGTAGCAGGTAAATTCACTACATCAGCCAAATGAACCCACCTGTGGTGGCAAGAAACAATTTGGGTGGTAAATCTCACCACAATTCTCCATGGGTTTATTCTCTTTACCACAGAGAGACACTTGGAGAAGCAAAGATTTTGTTAACTTGGTGAAAGGGGCCCCAAATCATAATCCCCTGCCTGCATGTGCATCAATGTGGAGAAGGGTGTTTATAGAGCAACATTTTGGAGAAAGAAAGGATAGTTTTATGGGTCTGTACACCAGAGTACAAAACAAAGTGCATGTAATGTGATTAGAGGAAAGACAAATGTTAGCACTCAACCTTCAGGTTTTTGTCCTGGTGCAGTGCTGTGATAGCTTTTAGCTTGGTGACTGGTCTCTGATAGCACTTGGAAGAAAGAGATAGAGAATTTGTCTTGCTGTCTATCACTTTCTAGAGAACACACATCATCTTAACACGACAGTGGCTATGTTTTGTCCCTAGTTGAGATCTACCCTCTTGTTCTTGGAGGAATTGGCCTGTGACTGAGCCATGGTTTCCTCCCAAACTTCCTCTCAGGTAGTGCAATCCTTGTCCTCTCCCTCCTCTCTCATGTGTACCTTGTGCCAACAAAGTGCAGTCAGCCATGGCATGCCACCATAGTAATGGATGACAAGAAAA
>NW_008620914.1:32104-49992 GCF_000691845.1 Merops nubicus | reverse complement strand
TTCCTGCTGTAAAGCTATGCCATGAGGTACTTACACATGTCTCAACTACAGGAGCAATGACAAAAGAATGTACTGAAGGGAAAAAAAAAAAAAAAGAAAACAAAACAAAAACCAAACCAACCAAAAACCACCACAGATGTGCAATGATAAGCTCAGAATTCCACCCACTTACATTTTTGTCTCCTTAAATAAATGCAGGATCTGGCCTTTGTAGGTTAATTTTATAGATTGACACAAGCTTTCAGGTAGTGTTGCTTATTTGGACGGCCTCTATAGTGAAAATTGAAGTTGGTTTTATAAGAATACTCCAATTTAGCCAACAAATCCCACAGTTAACTAAGAAACCTATAAAAAAGTATACTTTAAGCATACGTGTATTATTGTTTTTCCTTAAATACCCTGGGTGTGTGTTTTTCTTTTAGATTTGTATATAAATCTTTCTCCATAAACTTTTCTCACATGCTATTTGAGTCACTAGCAGAATAAGTAGGGGTTAGAAGGCAGTCTTCACCTCACTATTAGCACTGCAAAGTGAGGTGTGCTCTCAGGATTATACAATAAAGGAGAGGCTCCTTCCTCGCCTTGTTTCCCCACTACCTTTCACCTCACCCATCAGTTTAATTTTCCCCACCCCTGTTACTTTTCAGAGCTGAACAGAAAACTGTCAGCAGCTTGTTGCAAGATTAATGCAGAATCATCTGGTTTGTGCAGTCAGTTTTCACTTCTTGAACCTGAATTCACAGTTCCTTTCGTGTCTTAAACAGTAACTAGAAGAAAAGGTTGATAGAAATGCTAAAAAAAAATGTTTATAATAATTTGTCTTACATGAGAGAAGGGAGGCCAGTTTGGCTATGAAGTCACTATGCTTGGTGCTGACACTTTGTAGGACATGACTGTCCCTTCTCCAAAGAAGAAAAGTGTAAAAAGTGACAATGGAATAAATAAGTATTTTGCGAAATATCCAATTGCTGTTCTAAAAAAGATTTATGTTTATTTTTAAGCCATACAATAATATGTCACATACAATACTGTGTCACACCACAGAAAAGGAAGCTACTTATCAACAGCTAGCATTCTTTGTGGTTTACATTTCATGTGTGCATATGCTTAAATATTTTCTATGTACTTGTGTACTGTAAGGGCACATATGCCATAAAGACTTTTGCACTGACACTTTTTCATTTCAGCAACTTCTGGGCCCACCTCCCCTTGTTTTCCACACCAAGAGGCATAGACAACCCTCTACCCAATCTATTTTAGACCCTGTGGTTTCTGTTCATCTGCAGAAACTTGTTGATAAGGGAGGTGGTGGAGAATGAGTAATAACTGTGTTTATGGACAATGCATCTCAAAATACTCTAATTATCAGAAGGTAACCTTTTATTCCTCTCTTGAGGGAACATTTATGATTTATTCACACTATAGTTACTCCCTTTTTAATCCTTCTGGAGAGGAAGAGTGCATCTCTGAGTCTTTTGTGAAAGGCAGTTTTGAGAACTTTCTGTCAAATATTAAGCCACATTGATACAGCTCTGAAATGGTGCACAAATTGGTAAGGCAAACAAAAGTCTAACTTTCTGTGCCACACTTGTACACAGTTGCAAGCTTCTGCAAGGAGGCCACGGAAGTATCTTGACCTCTTCTGCAAAGTGCCTTGATTGCTGGTTAGTGATCCAGCTCAGTGATTTCATAGCAAGTGCTCTGAAAGCTAGGAGCTCTCATTTTAATCCCACCTTACCACTGAAAGACTGCTGAGAGTGAACTGATGTCAGACACGTCAGTGATCAGTCTTCCTGCACAGGGGAAGAGCTCAAACGCTGCTAGCTTTGTTATGGTATCATCCACTATAATCTGACAATGGGAGCCTAGGGGCTTGTCTCTACCCATCTCTGATCGGTTAGAAATCGTGGGATATTGAGTGAAATTTGCACATCAGGTTATGTCCTGCAAATAATTCCTCTGTCCGCTCTTAGTGCAACAGGATGCCTGCAGAGCCAAGGTTCATACCAGGGCTAACAGAAATGACAGCTTCATCTTACATAAAATGCCTGAGAGAGACAGATTCTAGTACATACTGTAACAGTTTCTGTGTTGTCACTCATCTAATGGAATGTACAAAACTTGAAGGCGTTCAGTGGAATGGCAGGTTTCACATTATGACTGTAATACATGCACCTTAAGGAAGTGCTGCAGCTTTTTTCTCAACACTAGACAGGATTTTCTTAATACAGGAACACAGTATTATTCCTAAAGCTTATCTGTTTCTGTTCTCCTACCACACAGTAAAAATTTCTACCTACAGCTCTCCCCAACATATATTCCTATTGTAGAAATAAACAGGATACATTGTTTCATAACTTAAATTTATTTGGCTTTTAAGCTTTCTTCAGGGAAATAGAAAGTTTTCCAAGTGTTTGAAGTTTCATCATACCAGTTCTTCTCTCATAGTACCAATCGCTCTGCTGCAGTCACTAACTTGAAAACTGTCCTTGTCAGAAGTGGACAGATTTCTAGCATACTCACAGCATTCAGGAACTCTTGTGTAAGTACTTTGAGCCAGATATCTAACAACCCAGTTTCTCTGTTAACAAAATCAGGGGAATGAAGCTTAGAGAAACCCTTGGGGCAGATGCATTATGAAATGTAGCTGAATTATGCTTGTAAAACTTTCTGAAAATCTCAAACGTCAAGTGCTATAGAGATGCAAACTTTACGGTTGTGTTTCACAATCCTTAGGCATTTCAGTCAAATAACTTTGTCAATGTCAGCACTGCCCCGGAGGACTTGGATTTTGCTTTGCTAATTGTTAATATTTAAAATTATTTTAATATTGTTCTATCTGCTAGTGATCATAGATACTTTTGTTATTCTGTGCATTCTACACTTGAAATGTTTTCCTAACTCAACTCTATGGCATCAAAATGTAATCCGGCAGTGCCTGCTTGATTGTAAATGTGTGCTTATGGCCTTTCCTCCATAATCAAATGTCCCAGGGCCTTGCAGAGCTGTGATCCTCGCTACCTGCAGCACGTTGTCATGAATGTCATCTAGAGCATTGAAGTGCCTACGGCATTACCCCTAAACTGGCATGACTTTTCAAAGTCATGGAAATAATAGGGACCACAGGGCATTCAGTATTTCTGCTAACTTACCAATGTTTCAAAAGCCAGCAAAACACTTAAATACATGAGGGATCCAAGAGGAGGTCTATAGACATAAATAGATTCAAATACACAATATGAAGAAAAAATTCAGGTGTTGTGCCTGATGTTTGGTTTGCACTTTCTCAGGTTTATTTCCTTTGCAGGGCTCATAAAGAATTTGAGGAATTTTTTTTTTTGAAAGAATGAGAAGTATCATTAGCTAAATTTGCCTAGAATAAGAACTCTGTTTCTGGAAATATCCTTGCTAGATAAAGATGCCAACTTATTATATGTGTATTTTGAAAGCTATGGACAGATAAGGCTGGTGGAGGAGCAAGTCTCCAATGTCAGAAGGTAGGCTGGAAGTTTATTAAATTATTCTCTCTCTGGAGAGCATATCAAACTAAATTAAAGAAAGTGAGGAAAGAAAAGAGCATTCTGAATAACTAAGATACAAAGAAACAACAGCAGGGGATAAATCTTAGTCATTGATCTCCTGCTGGAGTGTGCAGAGGAAGACAATAACAAAGAAACAGAGCCTTCCATTATATTCAATCCTGAAACTGAACAAAACAAGAATATGGGTCACATCCTCCTCCCATTAATTCTGGCAGGCCCCAGAAGAGTAATTTGCATTCCAACTGAGCCCTTGCTGCTTCAGTTCCTCACAAACAGTGTTGAAACAGGCACGGATAGCTGAAGTCTAACTGCCCTTGCCTTGTGGTTATATTAACCTAGAAAGGAGCTCGGTGGCTATGAGTTGCCCTAGAACAGCAAGACAGGCAAATCAAAAGTCATTCCTTAAGCTAAATTTTCATTCATGAACTTATGCGGAGCACTAAAAAATTGGTTGTCCTGGTTGGGATGGTAGCAAGCCAAGGCTCTTTAAGCTTTCTGTACCCCATTCACAAATGTTGGCGACTCCTTGTTCCCACACCTGTGTTGCATGGTGTCTTTTTTTTGTGCAGCCCTGGACTACAAAAAGGGATTGTGCTGCCACACCAGGTACATTGAGCAGTCATTACAGGTAATTATTATTTTTTTTCAATATCCACAAAGCTTCGGACTGTCGTTTCATAGGGAGTAAAAAAGCATCTGGAAGCCTTCAATAGTCCACATACTCAGGGTATTAACTTTGCCACTGTTTGTATTAACTGGCATGGACATTCTGTTGTTGTTCTGAGCATAGGCAGAGGGGTGGGAGAGACATGTATATTTACACAGAAGTTCACAGAATCACACAGAATAACACTGAATCACTATGGTTGGAAAGGACAGTTAAGATCATCGAGTCCAACCATTACCTAACTCAAAGTTGTTCACACCTTCAGGGTAATGCTTGATATAAGGTATATACTAACTGTATTTACATAATTATATGAATCACTTATCTCATTTTTGTACATGCTAGCTTCATTGAAGATGTTTATTATGTTGTCATTTATCTGTCCTATGCCTTCATTTACTTACTGTATTTAAGGAGGAAAGAGCACAGGCTTGCCCTGGAATGGTTCTATATAAAGTGCTAGCTGCCTAGAAAAAAAAGGCTGTACCTCTCTTGTTGCAAGTAAGCAAAAGTAATATTTCTTTATGAACAACAAATTAAACCAGTGAAAGAAAATTTTAACAGCCCGTGTGTTCCTTTACAGACTGGTTTAGTGAGAAGTCCAGTATCAGTCACTGCACCTGAATGTTCCGCAGGAAGCAGCTCCATTGACTTCAAGTTATACTACTATCCCTGTGCAGAGGGGTCCAACATAGACCGTAACAAGCCAGCTGCACTCCAAGGGTGTTCATCAGAGAACATTTATTTATTTTAGCTGTTACAAACAGTTGGTTATGTCAAAGATATAAAGTGCATTGTTGGAAGGTAAGCACTTATTTAACACAGCAACTAATTAATGTTCAGCATTTAGTCCTTAGCCAAAAGAGAACCCCCACATGCCCTTAGCATGAGTGTTTTATTTGTGAGGGTCTCACCTTCTAGGTCTTGCACATGCTAGCGAGACAATGGAAAAGGCATGATTGGAGCCTTTCCCTGCAAAAATCAGAGGAAAACTTCCACAAGTGTTTTCTCTGAACACAAAAAGATAACATATTCTCACCAGCAACATAACATCTATGCTTCTAAACAAAAGTGGGCCAGGGAGAGTTGACTCACTAAACCTCTGATCTTTCAGAGTCCTTAACTGTTAGCGCACTCCCTCGTTCTCTCCAAGAGAAAACTGCTTTAGAGGGAAGACCTCTAAGCAGTTTAATTTTAAGCCATCTGTTGTCCCTGGCCTTGGAGTCCAGGCGCAGTCCATAGTTTCTGTTTATTGATATTTGTGTATCTTTTGGCATTTTCTTTTTCATTACCTTTCATTACCAAACAGAAAAATGGACTCTTTCTGTTTAAAACCTTGACCTGGTGCATTCTGTGCAATCACATGAAGCTAATCACAGCTCTTTAGGAAAAAGGCAGTGGAAGGCTTGAATCCTGATCTTGGCTGTGGTGGTATTCTCTGCATTGTTTTGTAGCAGAGTTAATGGTTTCTAATAAAAGGAGTGTAGGTACGAAAAAGGGTAACCTAAGATGGAGCAAGGTTTTCTTGCATAGTCATTACTTAAATTATGTAGAAGGAAATGGTCAACATAAATGAGATCCCTGGTAAAAAAAACTGCTCTATTGTAAGGTCTTTAACTTTACTTGCTGGCTTGAGAACAGAACTGTTGAAAAAAAACACAACCTGTTTACATTAAAACAATCTTTCCCTGAGAAGTACACCGATTTCACTTGAATTACCAGGGAGAAGTTATCTCAACACTTCTTGCCAGAATACTGTCAAATAGTTTTTATTTTGCCTTTATAATTTTGCATTTTAGATAACATTGCATTTTAATACAGCTGGGAAATCAAATTGTTTATACTCAGACAGGAGTCAAACCCAGACCATTCACCACTAATGCAATCAAAAGTTTCCTTAAAATGGATTGTTCTTTCTTTTCCAGAACAATTTGTTTCACAAGTTCTCTGGTGAATGGTGAAATTTTGATTCCTGGGTCAATATGAGATAAAAGTTCAAAGTCTTAAAACAACACAGTGATTCCTGTGGCTCTCATGCCTGCCGCTACTTTTGGAAATGCTGAGCTGAAAGAATTGTAAAAATTGCCTGGCTGACTTCTATGGACTAAGGCTGGTAAGAGGCAAACGTGTTATAAAATAACCTTCTTAAAAACAGCATGGAACGCTACCTGTAGCAAAGAAGTGCTCATTGAAAGAGTTCTTTGTTCCAGTGTATGGTAGCTGAAATAAAATAACTGATCATGAGGGTAGACAGAGAGTATCAGAGTTCTGGTTTTGGCCTATGTTGGTGGAGCAAAAATGTTTGTGCACAGTTGCTGGTTTTGCACCAAGATTTGTTTCACAGGGGACACTTAAGCTGCAACACAACATGACAGCTCTGCCAATCCAATACCAACCAGCTGCCAAGAAGGGCCACTCCACCCTCTCCTCTAACCATATACCTTGTGTGCCTAGCAGTTGTTCCAAACCCCATGATTCTGTGGCTTCATGGAGAGTCAGTTCATCTGGAAGATGCTACTAAAACAGATCCTTCAAAAAAGGTGAAAATTTGTTGAAATGAGATTTCTGATAGAGCCATTAACTTGGTCAACTCATTCTTGTGGCTGCATTATTCAACCAATACAAAACCAGAGAGCAGGGAAGCATACAGCCCCTTCCAGCAGCAGCCTCAGCTTTGCTATAGCATCAAACCACACATTGAATGTAAGAAATCTCACCTCTGTTTGTTAATCTTACCAGCGTAAAACAGCTGCCCCCAAGTGAGTGGTAAGACACAAGCTTAGATTGTACGTGTTCATACATGGAAGCAGTAGCCCCAGATATATTCTCTTCAAAGAATAACAATGTAAATAGTCTAAATAAAGAAAGTATATCTTCATTTTGCAGATAGAAGATGGGACCATATGTTCAGGGTTCCAAAAGATGGTTGTATCAGACCTGGAAAATAAGATGATTTCACAAAAGACATTTGATGTTTTAATCAAGAGGTTCTTCTGAGGTGAGGCCATGGCAGCTATGTCTCTGCATACATGGGAGGTTTGAGATGATACATAAAATTACAGCTGTTACACTATAGAACGTAGATCTTCCACATGTGAGAAATGTCTCAGTGAAGCTAGGAAGTCCTATTTTGGAGGGAAAAGAAAAGATTTCAGAATTAGAAGAATGAAATGTGAAGAGGGAGGGAAAGCTGTCAGAGTGACGAGTGTCATTAGCCATTTTGGCAGCAGCCTAATGTCTCTGTCTACCATCATATTTCTGTTAGTTTGTGAGAAAGGCATTAGATCCCATGCAACAAGACTCCAAGAGAGAAGCATCTTTCTTGGGAGTCACTGTTTCAGTTTTGGATGCCTGCTCTATGTAATGAAGGTATATTGTTATTGTTGGCAATAATCACTGGCTGACTGCTGTCTTTTGAGTTCTACCCTTGAACCCACATCTAACTTCTTAATTTTAATTTGTAGTTTATGATTAACATGGATATTTGTTCTCTGGCAGTGTTTTTTTTCAGTGTGTTTCTGAAGGAGACACTGTGCCAGTCGTGCTGCATGGTAGAGAACTGGACTTTCCTGTCTGGAGTAATTTTTTCCTCTTCCTTTTCCTATTCAGACTTAGAAGAACTACAAAGCTTTATGCAGTGCTGTTAAAAATTCCCTGGTATGGATATAACCAAACTGCACGGCAGAGAAGCAATAGGTATACTATAGGACAACTATTTGTAGTGGAACATGAATATTACTAGGTCTTTTCTGATTCTGGTTCTATGAACCACCTTGGCTAGTCCTGTCTCAGGGATCTCTCTGTGGAGTGCTAGAGGGTGAGGCAGACATATTCTCTGATGATGGTGTGCTTTTGGTTTTGTGCCCTGGCCAAATGCAGAATATACCTCCAATATACCTCCTATCTGCACAGAAAGCTCTTTGTTTTCTGCTACTCTTATTTCTGGAGTAAAGCATTTCAACGAATCCATGAGATCTGGAAGCCTGTTTGGAAGCTGCAGTTTCTAAGTTAGACTGTGATCTCTGGGTATTGGGTTGTTTCAGCTTATTCTTTGTCTGTACTATACGTTATTGCCCTGTTATTTTGTACTCAATTTGTCTCCCATTTACTCTTTCCAGGAAAATCCAATGCAAGTCTGGGAAGGTAAATGTGGGTTTCACCTCATCAGAGCTAGTTAAAGCACGCTCATTACCTCTGCAGCTCTCTACTCAGCACCATGGCTTATTAGCCTTCTACAAAAGGAACTTTGCTTTGCCAATTTTAACCAGGAATAGTTTCTAGGAAGACCAGTTTCTTTCATCGCAAGCCTGTTGGGCATTTCTTGTTGATGATATTTGTTTATTTAAAGCCTCAAGCTCCCACAGAAACTTTCCTTGTCCTTTTGTCCTGAATATTCAATCATTATAATGCAGCAAAAAATATCACAATGTGACCTTCAAAGTTCCCCAAACCTAGGAGGCAAATAGTGGCACCTCTTTCACTTTTTGTTTCCTTTTTGTTTTTCTCATTATTGTTTTCAAACCGAGATCATGACTTTTCTTAGCCTGATCAGGCTGAGCTCAGGATATTTAGGTATGAGCAGATGGAATTTGAAAGAGTTTAGGGCTCCTGTGAATTGTTTCTCTGAAATAGGTAAATTTTTTTGGTGATTTTGTAGTCAGGAAGCCTTAAAGTTTTTAACCACCTGGGAGTATCCTTCCCCTTCCCTCCCTCCATATTACATTGAGCCTTAAATGGCTAAGATGCATGCAATATGCAGCTTTTTGTGAGTCTTTGTCTCCACACAGCATACTTCAGAATTGCTTCACTATCTACATAATATGGACATGGGCTGTGCATAAAGCCCACTGTGATTCATTGCCAAGAAATATTGACTGACCATTTCAGAGAATGTTCCGTGGTTTATGGCCTGAGGTTTATGGCCTGAGGGCTCATAAAGGACTTTGTTTTCTGTAGTGCTGCTACACATGATCAGGAGGGCTGCAGGCTTGGCTTCAGTGAAGTACAGTTGAGCCTCAGAGAATAGGAACCCTCTAAAGGTATCTGGAAGTCCTGTGTAGCACAATGGGAAAATTTCCTTCTTTCTTAATGTGTGGATTTTTCAGGGGCCTGCCAGTTAGGAAACTTTTATCTTAATCATGCTGTGAGTAAATAAATGCCCCCAGGCCTTGTTTTGTCCATGTATAAGAAAGTTCTCACAACAAATAGCTCACATGGTGGGCTACAAAGCAAGCAGCTTCTCAGAGTTATCTCAGTACCTATGAGCACCATATCTATAGTGGGTGAGCTACATGGTTCCCGTATTCCATTAAATGCGCCCTGTACACTGATTTCCCATTGGGATGAGGGACAGGGCTCTTGTACTCAGACTGCATTCTCACCAAGTGTAAAGAGTCAAGGGGGAAATCCAGCTTGTTTCAATCAGGTCTTCAGTACAGAAGATGTAGGCGCTGGAACCCTGTTGGAACACGGTATGCTCTTAACGTCTCTGGCCAAGACAGCTTTGAATGCCTAGTGCTAATACCACCTCATTTCCTTACAGCTGATACACTTCTAATGCTCCCTACCATTATTTTTTCTCTGGAATACTTTAAAGCCTCATGGCAAATAAGTTTTAAGTGCATATTTAAACCCATACACTTTGAATGGTTTTGGACTTCTCTGACAAGTCAAAAATAAGCATCAAATCTATACTATTTGGAATCACATCAAATTAGAAACACACCAATCAGTTCCAAAGAGAAGAGTTGCTGAAATAAAATTTTAACACTGAAATTACAAAATGAGAAGGTAGTTCTCCTGGAAACATTTTTGGACAAGGAAGAGATTCACTTCTGTTCATGATTAGTGAGAAAGCAAACATAAAGTAAAATTCTAAGACAGTCCCGAGTTAATATATGATAGGCTGATATTGGAACAAACCCAGTGATTTCCACTGAGTAATGCAGCTCTACATTGTTCAGGTGGGCTGAACTCTCTGAAATGAGGTTCACACATTAAGTAACTAAAGAGAAAATTCAGGAATAGGGCACTTCTTGCACAAGTGTAGTTGTAAATGATACAGAATGTCATCTGGAAATATCACTGACGGACAGCTAGTATTAAAAAAAAATACAATTAAATAAACCTATCCCTCCAGCAAAAAATCTCTTGAGTGACTGCAGAAGGCAGGAGAGTTTGAATGCTTGAAATTCATATTGTGGCTACATTTTGTGACAGTGCAGGTACGTCCTACTTCTAACTAAGGCTTTTTCATCTGCAGTCATTACTGTATGGGAATGGATTAATTACAGAACGTCTTTTGTGTTGTTCTAAGAAGATGGTAGAACAGATGTTAATTTTTAACAATGACAGTTATGTGGCCTTACAGGCATTCTCATACATGTTGAAAATATTGTTCCTACCTAAAACTCCCTTTTTCTTTCACTCCTAACACCCACAGAGCAATGCACATCTTCAGTTACAGTACTGATATGGTTTTGGAGGTTCTTGGATATGTTAGCTTGGAACTACAACATGATAAAAGAAGTTAAAACCGGTAGTACCCCCTTACCCTGAATTCTGTTTTCCTCAAGAAATTCCGTCTTTGACTAATAGATGGGCAGATGAGAGTCTGGAAGTGTTTGGTGATGTCTAGCAGAAAGGAGCATTATTCAAGTTGGCTGAGGGGCTTAGATCCGCACAAGAGTTTTATTTTTTTCCCCATTTTATTCTTTGACTTCATAACAGACACTGCCTTTGCCATTTCATCTTCTTTCTGTATTTCCGTTAGCTTTATCCTTTTTTTTTGAAAATCTAAGGCCTTGGTAAACATAGGCTTTTAACAACATATACTTAAGCAAGTGGAAATTAATATCTTAAGGTTTTTTTTTTTTTTTTCAATGTAAAGTCCAGAGCCTTTGAGTATCCCAAAAGAACGCCAAGGTTTTAACAAGTAAACTATGTGGTACTTCAATCTTGTTATTTCCTTGCGTATCTTTACCTGCTACCTCTAGGTGTAACCTGAGCTTCCTCTCAAGCTTTAAATGATGCAGTAAGAATTAGGTAGTCAGTCAAATCTCGAGCTTGTATGTTGGTGAGGTGAGTCAAAAAGCATTTAAAAAATTTGAGAAGAGTCATCAGTTTCATACTGGGAAGTCTCATATTTGAAGGCATGTGGTAAACTTGCTCTGCTTTTGCCAGAAAGCAACTTTGATGGTAAAATATATGACAAGCTGAATTGGAAGTCAGTTTGGTTTGGGGGCATGAATTGTCACAAGTGTAAAAAGAGAAACTGTAGAATACGGGCTGCCTGACAGAGAGGCTTACCTGGGTCTCAGTTCTGGGAACAGGCTGCAATGAAATAAACAGCCACTCTGCTGTAGCTTTTCCCCTGAAAAAAAAAAAAAAGAGTGGTTTTTTTTTGGAGTGTGTGTGTGTGGGTGGGGTTTTTTTGTGTGTGGATTTTTTTGTGTGTGTGGTTTTTTTTTTCTTTTAAGTTAATATGTCATTTGTTGTATGTAAACTTGATTTGTTCCTTTGATTCATAAAGAACTTCTCCTTTCAGACAAGTTAAGTGTCATTGTACACTAAACCTCAGTGGTGCCTCTTCTTAATGCAGTTAAAAATCTGACTTAACAGACTTGGCAGCCAGTTTTCTACAGCGGTCATGTCATAGAATATGATTCTGGTTAAGAAAGGTAGGGAGTGACATATCCCACCCTTTCCTTGAAAGGGACAGAGGTCTCTACTTTGCAAAAGCTTGACACTTGCACATTGTTAGCAGATGAGTAGGACTTGCAGAGGTCATAGGATGGGATTAGGTCCAAACACTACCCTTGTTTCTGGAATAGCACCACCAAAAGTGCCTAAGCAGAGTATGAGTTAAAGACTGATGTTAGGCTAATGGGAGTCCAAGAGAAAGAGGAGCCTGAGGACATTGGCCTCCTAAGTAAAAGGAAGATGGGATTTCCAATAAATTATGCAAGAGGAAATACTTCATACACATTCTTTAAGCATTTCAGTTAAAGCTGCAAACACGTGATTGCTAAGAAAACATCTGAGTTCCTCAGGAGTTCCTTCATCAAATAACGTGCAAAGCCGAAATCTGTTACCTCCCATCTGAGAACAACAATACCCTTTCCTGGGTTCATCTCAAGGGCTGTGTGTCCTCCTCTTACTTCTCTGTCAAAGTAAAATGGAAATGAAACCAATTTTGGCAAACATAACTGCCGGAGCAAAATGTATCATTATATAGTTATAGATAGGCCAGGTTTTGGCACATCTATGAAAAACTTGAAAAAAAGTTCAGATAAATGATGGTGTTCCTTCTTCCGGCCTTAGTCTGCTCTGCTTCACTCCACTCCACCCCACTCCAGACAGGGAGTGCAGGAAAATTAAATACATTCACTGCTTTTGCTGTGCCAGCAGTGGTAGCATCCCCCAGAGAGGCAAGTATCAGCTCCTGGTGTGCTGCAGAATGGGAGGGAGCCCCTTCCCTTTCCAAAGGACCACAAGTGCTCTGTCTGTTTAGCAGCACCTCTGCACACAGTGTGGCTGAAAAAAAATCTGACTGAAAACGATGGAATGAAGGCTTTTATTAGCATGAATCTCAGGCAGGAAAGTGTATTAAAAATACATCATAATAAATGTGTAAGTCATTGATGAGCCCACAAGCACAGAGACGCCTGGGGTTTCTATAATGATTTGTCATTGAGGAGAGGGAAGGCAGGTATGGTATCATTGGTGTAAAGCTGTGACCCAAGGCAGGCAACCAGCAGTGACTGTATCAGCTGCCCATAGTCAGGTGAAGTTTACCTGCTAAAGAAAATGTGGATAAACTCAGCTAAGAATGAGCGGTCTGGTCATCCAGTACTTTCCACCTAGTTCAAGGAGGTGGAGTAGTAGAGATTCACAACCACTCCAGACTCTTTACAGTATTGGAGAACCAAAGGCTGATGCCCATCTGGTGCATTTTGAGAAATTTGTCATTCTAATATGATAAAAATACAAGTTAGAACTGAATACGTAAACATTTACTCTTAAATAATTAAAAATGCAGGAAAATGTGAAGGAAAAAAAGATCTATCTCTTGATTAGGGTAAGTCTTCTGGACTCAAGACTCCTCAACTCTTTATCTTATTGAATATCCTGAAAAAAAGATATGTTCAGGTGTGTCCCACTGCTCACTGAATTCTGCCTTTCCTTTTGACTCACTAGCCTTTGGATCACATTCAGACTTTGCTCCATTAAAGAAAAGCAAGCATACTTCAACAGAAAACTTTGGAATTTATTATAGTACAGGCCAGGTGTGAGAATTTCATTGCATTGGCTGTGGTCCCACTTGTGTGAGGGATTAGCCAAGGCTGAGACATAACAACGCAGCCACACCCCTGTTTAAATTACTGAAGTCTTCAATTCAAAATGTAGTTTCACAAATTGAAAGAGCACTGTGAGGAGGTGAATACTCAACATGGGGACTTGGAATTACCTTTGGCATTTCATTTTTTCTTTTTTCCTGTGTAAGTTGAAACCCATTTGATTATTTGTTGCTGCTATATATTCAGAGAATGACCTTGATATATGCTTGAAGTAATAATTGGGGTGGGGGGGATGAATGGCTAAAAGTCAGTATAAAATTCAATAACATGCAATAACATACACTATTTAGTTGGGTTTTTTTTATAAATTTCTCTTGAATGTGTAGTATTTCAGCAGGTATTTTAGCAGGGACATAAAGCTGTAAGTCGATAAAAGAATGAGAGCAAAGTATTCAGAAAAATCTCATCTGTAAGATGAAACATGCAGTGTCTGACAAGATATTATAACTTTTTCTTTAGCTTTTAGTTTAGCTGTGAGACCAATGAATGATTTATTTTGCCAATTCTTCTCCCCTGAGAGATTCTTTAGGAAAAAAACTCATAAGAAAGTACAGACCAGGTTGTATTATGCTGTGTTCTCACTGTGTTTCTGACATATAGAATTTCAGAGGGCTGCATTACTGTATTCTTGTTGTCTAGCTTCACGCCGTGCAACTCAAATGAGTCCGAGTCTTCTGCGTGATCAGTGTTCGCTGTTAATAATCCAGGGGATAAAAACACAGAGTCTTACAACTCAAGCTGTATTGGTATGCAGAAAACAGTATGAGAAATTTTGCAAAATATATATTGTTACATTACAAGCTTCTATGTATACACCAAATGATATGAAAATAGCACTTTGATTTTACAGGTAAGTAGAATAAAAGAAGTTAATTAATGTGGTTCTTAAGAATTTGATGGAACTACTCCAGTATCCCCTCTCTGAGAATCCTATAAGTTTTGTACAGCCAAAACCAAGGAATCAGGATAATAACTGTGTTGCTAAAGAGCAATATTAACATCCTGGGATGAATCAAAAGAAGTGTGACCAGCAGGTCAGGGCAGGTTCTCCTCTACACAGCTCTTGTGAGATACCACCTGGAGTACTGTGTTCAGCTCTGGGACGCCCAGCATAAGAAAGATGTGCACCTGCTGGAGCTGCTCCACAGGAGGGCCATGAACAGGATCAGGGGAGTGGGAGCAGTTCTCCTACAAGGACAGGCTGGAAGAGCTGGGGTAGTTTAGCCTGGAGGAGAGAAGGCTCTGAGGAGACCTTTTTGAGGCCTTTCAGTACTTAAAGGGGGCCTACAGGAGAGACCAGCAGGGACACTTTATCAGGGAGTGTAATGATAGGACAAGGGGTAATGGTTTCAAACTGAAAGAGGGTAGGTTTAGCTCAGATATAAGAAAGAAATTTTTTATGACAATGGTGGTGAGGCACAGAAACAGGTTGCCCAGACAGGTTGTGGATGCCCCCTCCCTGGAAGTGTTCAAGGCCATGATGGACAGGGCTCTGAGCAGCCTGGTCAAGTGGGAGGTGTCCCTGACCATGGCAGGGATGTTGGAACTAGATGATCTTTAAGGTCCCATAAAACCCAAACCATTCTATGATTTTATGACTCAATGAACATGAGACAGAAGACTATCGCTGTAAATTTATAAGGAACAAAACCACTCCTCAAAATCAAGGTTAAATTACTTGAGCAAATAAATGAAACAAGCCCAAACTGAGCTGAGTATTTAATCACAATGGAAGAAGTATATGATTTTCTTTTTAAAGAAATTTGAGAAGTGTTAAAAATGCTGTCATCTTCATAGTTGCAAACTAAAGTAGTTACAATTTATTCACAGATATGAGATACAGGTAAACACAGGAAAGCAATGAATTTCCTCCCATGATTTCTCCTGTGTTCCCCAGGGCTCAGTACCGGGCCAGTTCTGTTTAGAATCTTTATCAATGATCTGGATGAAGGGATTGAATGCACCCTGAGTAAGCTTGCAGACAACACTAAACTGAGTGAGTGTTGATCTGCTCAAGGGTAGGAAAGCTCTACAGAGGGATATGACAGTCTGGATTGATGGGCTGAGGCCAATGGTATAAGGTTCAACAAGGTCAAGTGCCAGGTCCTGAATTTGAGTCACAACAACCCCATGCAATGCTACAGATCTGGGGAAGAGAGAGCGGCTGGAAAGCTGCACGTCAGAAAAGGAGTCGGGGGGTGTGTTGGTTAACAGCCACCTGAACATGAGCCAGCAGTGAGGCCAGATGGCCAGTAGGACCAATAGCATCCTGGCTTGTATCAGAAAGAGTATGACCAGTAGGACTAGGGAAGCGATTGTCCCCATGTACTTGGCACTGGTGAGGCTGCACCTCCAATACTGTGCTCAGTTTTGGGCTCCTCCCTGCAAGAAAGACATTGAGGTGCTGAAGTTGTCCGAACAAAGGCAATGAAGCTGATGAAGGGTCTAGACCACAAGTCTTATGATGAGCAGCTGAGGGAACTGAAGTTGTTTAGCCTTGAGAAAAGGAGGCTCAGGGGAGACCTTATCACTCCCTACAACTACCTGCAAGGAGGTTTTGTGGTGGGAGTCAGCCTCTTCTCACACGTAACAAGAGATAGGACAAGAGGAAATGGTCACAAGTTGTGCCAGGAGAGGTTTAGATTGGATATCAGAAAAAAAATTCTTCACCAAAAGGCTTACCAAGCATTGGAACAGGCTACTCAGGGAAGTGGTGGAGTCACCATTCCTGGAAATATTTAAAAGATATGTAGATGTGGTATTTAGAGACATGGTTTAGTGGTGGACTTGACTGTGCAAGATTAATGGTTGGACCTGATGATCTTAAAGGTCTTTTCCGATCTAAATGATTCTATGATTGTTATGATTTAGGACATGCACAGGAAAAGCTTTCTTCCCTGTCTGCTAGACAGTAAGAAACACATAATTGCCTTGCAAAATAAAGAAATGGAAATAATAAAATATACACAAATATCAGAGAAGAAAATGATGCTGAGAAAATTAATAATGAATTCACTAGAAATTTGAGTTTAGAGGGATCACAGAATAACAGAATCATTTAGGTTGGAAAGGACTTTAAGATCATTGAGTTGCAGGGGCGTTGGACTCGATGATCTCCAGAGGTCTCTTCCAACCCCTAACATTCTGTGATTCTGTGAGTTCAACTATAATCATAACACTGCCAAGTCCACCAATAAAGCATGCTTCTAAGTGTACAAGAGACCATAGTTAGAGGAAGAAGGGAACATAAAAAATTGAAGACAATGTGGACTAGCAACAGCAAAAAATATAACAAGGTAGAATAATCTCTAAAGTGACACACACAGAAAATAAAAAACCTTATCAGGAAAAGAATAAGGTAAAGAGCTCCTTAAATACATGCAAATGAAAAAGGCAATAGAAATCTCATGGTGGGAATAGCAAATAAAATATGTAAGTGACAATGAGGAAGAAAATTTAAAAAAAATTAAGATGGAAACATTAAATGAAATCTTCACGAAAGAACAAAATTATACGTTGTAGAGTATTAAAGTACTTCACATGATTACAGGGCAAATATTCACAACCCACATTTCCAAAATGCTAACAGGTACAGAGACCATGATGGTACTGACAGAAGGAACAAGCAAATCAAGTATCACCCTTCACAACCACACAGAAGGTTCTGTGAGACAGCAAGACAGCAGAAGTAACAACAGCTCAAATACCACTATGATAGAGCTAAACATCCATACATCCCCTTCCCTCTCTGACACATCCTTGCTCACTCACTCCATGACAAGCAAGTCAGGAGGAGAAAAGAGAACAGAGAACATGCCCAAAGCACCAGCTGGTGAAGGGAGCTCACTTGGGGTATCTGCTGGCAGTGAGACAACAAGCCCCATCTCCCCAACAATGAGGCCTGATGACGCTGCCACCAGCATGGGGACAACAAGTGTCAGTGCTGCCTCTGTGTCTCTCATGCCCAGCTCACCAGCAACGAGCCACTCGTTCTCAACTCTGTTGGGCTCCTCAACCACCACTCCCAGCCCACACCAAAGCAGCACCAGCAGCACCACCGAGGCAGGCTTGACCAATGCATCCCACCCATCCATGGAACTCACATCCTCTGCTCCTTTTTTCACTCCTGGCTCTACGAGCATTGGGTCGGGCACTGTGATGGCAGAGACTACAATGCACAGCCCAGATGCCAGCACGCCCAGCCCCAAAACATCATCTTCCACTGCAGGCACATCTCCTACCTCAGATACAATTGAGACCAGCCCTTTGTCCACGTTGCCAGGCAGTGTGGAGACACAGGCAGCAATGGTCACGTCAGCA